>NC_056737.1:724936708-725116708 GCF_019279795.1 Protopterus annectens
TATGCATGTATATACGAATACATACATAAAGCACAAATACAAAATATGCAAAATAGAACAGGTTCTAGGCACAGAACACCAAATAAAAGCATGTTAACAATATTAGAAGGCAAATTTAAGAAAAACAGATTGCGGTCAGTAAGTTTCTTCCTAAAATGCCATATTCCATGAAAATCCCTTGTTTTTCCAATACTCTCAGCACCAGCAGGGCCTTTTAAGTCTAGCCACGTAACCCAACCCAATTGTATTCCTACTTATCATGGGCATTTATTGGGAAGCGGTATGTTAATTAGGAAGTTTCTAAAGGTTGTGTGTCTGGGGTATAGGTTCATAGGTAGGTACTACGTTATCTGCCCGAAGGCATTTATAAGCTTAGCCAGAATGTGTTGGCATTCGCCGCCCCCTTAGATTAGTTCCCTGTGCCTCTGTCCAGCACAGCCACTGTAGTGATCCCCGGGGTAAACTTTGTTTCCCATCCACTCATCAAGGTTTCTTTTGAAGAGTGTTAGCGAGGAGCTCTGCCTAATGTAGATTGGAATCTTGTTCCAAATCATGGAAAGTCTCTGGGACAGGAATCTATCCCTCCAGCACGTCCTATTTATTGTTGTGGTGAGGTTTAGATCCCTAGAGTGTGTGGCTCGAGGGGATAAGGTTTTCTTTAGGTGGAGCATGTCCATCAATTCTGGGTTGGAGATGGCCTTGTATGTCAGGCAGAGATCACCTCTGAGTAGGTGGTATGCAACAGAGTACAGCTGGAGTTTCTTCAGTCAAGCTGCATAGGGCATCTGTTTGAGGCCAGTGATACTCTTGGTGAGGTACTTCTGTGATCTTTTCAGCTGTTGCAGGTGTCTTGTAAGGTACATCCCAAATGGGGCGTTGTACACTACAATGGGTCTGATGAGTAGAGGAGCACAATGACCTCTTTTGATCTGGATGTGAACCCTTTTGTGATGAGGTGGGCCACATAGAAGGATTTTTTAACCACTTTGGCAATGTGGTTATCAAAGGTGAGATTACTATCTACTTGGGTCCCCAGATCCCTTATTACGTCTTCCGTATTTAGGGGACTATCACCTATGTGGTAGTTTTGTGGGTACTTTGTTTTTTCCAAAGGGGATGACTATGTACTTTTGGGCATTTAGCTTGAGGCCATGATTTTGGAATCTGTCTCAGTGAGACCCTTTTGGAGGATGTCTGTCAGCCGGAGAGTCAATTATAGCCCCTAGTTTGCAGTCGTCTGTGAACTTGGACAGCCATAGTCCTCCTGTGCTTGCCTGTATCTCTGAGAAGTATATGCCAAACAGGAGGAGTCCTAGCACTGAGCCCTGGGGAACGCCACTTGCAACTGGTTTAGGAGTAGGACCTAGCTCCTGCAACTCTCACCATGTGGGTTCTGTCCGTGAGCCAGTTAGCAACCCATCTTGTGACGTAGGGGTTTATTTTCAGGCTGGTGAGCTTGTCTATAATACCAGAATGGGGAATGGTGTTGAAGGCCTTTGCGAGGTCTAGGTAGGCTGTGTGTACCACCTTTCCCTCGACTATAGCCTTGGTAACGGTCTCAAAGAAGTCCACCAGGTTTAGGAGGCATGATCTGCCCTTAAAGCTGAACTGGGTAGGGTCCAGTTTTTGGAGGTTCCCAATGTCTCTGTTAATGAGTTCCATGATGATGCGGCTCCATAGCCTTGCAGACCAAGCTAGTCAGGCTTACAGGGCGATAGTTCCCGGAGTCTGTTGTGGCTCCACCTTTGTGGAGTGGAATAACCGTTGCTGTGGGCCACTTTATGGGTACGTAGCCTGTGGAGAGGCGGAGTTTGAACAGTGTGTTTAGCTGAGGGGTTAGTTCGTCTTTGAGCTCGTGTAGGACGCAGCCTGGGACACCGTCCGGTCACATTGATGCTATGTTTTTGGCTTTGGAGAGGGCTGTTTTAACCTGAGTGTCTGTGATTTCAGGGACTCTACATTCTTCTGGTATGGTTAGGGGCCCTTTTGGTGGTGAGAGGTGGGTGAAATTTGTGCTGAACCTGTCTGCCAGGATGTAGACGATATCGG
This sequence comes from Protopterus annectens, assembly GCF_019279795.1. Lineage (NCBI taxonomy): Eukaryota > Metazoa > Chordata > Ceratodontiformes > Protopteridae > Protopterus > Protopterus annectens. Next base: position 724,938,758 of record NC_056737.1, read on the forward strand.
TCGGTTCAGTGTATTTTGTGCCATTCTGCACCAACACTAAGCAGATCTGAGCATTGCCACTTAGATTCTTGACGTAGCTAAAGAATGCCTTGTGGTTATCTTTGGAGTCCTTGGCAATTTTTCTTTCGAAGCTCGCCTTGGATGATTTTATGAGGGATCGTAGTTTCTTGCTGATACTGATCATGGATGTCTTCCCTTCTTGAGATTTTACTCTTTTCTGTACTGGTTTCCTCCTTCTGTTGTATAGCTTGTTTATGGCAGGAGTCCACCAGACTGGTTTCCTTTTCTTGGAGGAGTGAGTCTTGCTTTTTGCTTGGGATAGCATGATCCATGCATTCTTGTAGGTGCCCGTAGAATGTATTAGTAAAGGATTTTGCAGTCTGGATAGTGTTATCCTTTAGCATGGGGGCTTGGAAACTTTCCACCTCTGTCTTAAGGAACGTGAAGTTTGCTTTTGAAAAGTTTTTCACGGTGGTTTCTTTGTCAGGGGGTGGGGGCGGAATGTGGATATCCAAAGTGACTTGTTTATGGTCAGATCAAACCAGCGAGGGGTTGACCTCCAGTGTGGAACACCGGTCTCCCATGTTGGTGATGACCAGGTCCAATATGCTGACACCTCTGGTGGGAGTGTTGACCAGTTGAACCAGGGCGTTTGAGTTTATAAATGCTAGGAAATGTTGGGCAAGGGAGTTAGCACTTGAGTAGTTCTCCCAGTTAATGTTTGGGTAATTGAAATCACCCAATATTAGGGTGTTTGGTAGGACCTTTGTGTCTCTCAGTGTTTCCAGAAATACGGAATGGGGGTCCTGGGACATGGTGGGTGACCTGTAGCAAACTACTATTTGAATTGCAGTTTTGCCCATTGTTAGTTGCACGTGGATGATCTCCGAAGCATCGTGCTGTGCCACTAACCAGGAGGTGTGGGTATCCTTGATGAATATGGATATGCCCCCACCTTTTGTATTTCAGTTCGAGTTCTGTGGCTGAAATGTATGGTATGAGTTGTAGCCTGGTAGTGCTGGGATGCTCTCTGGAGCCTTAAACCAGGTTTCTGTTACTTGACATGTATCTATTTTCTCCATACTGAGTAGTGCATTGAGTGCGTGCATTCTGAGGTTTAAACTTCTGCCATGGAGTAGCATTACCCTCAGTTTTTTGTTACTTGTGCTATTTACGATGGTGGGTTTGTCTTTTGAGCCTTGCCTAAAAAAGGCACTATGGGGGTGGCAAGAGCCTTGGCCAGTATTCGACAGCCTAAGCGTGACAGGTCCAAGCCATCTCTAGCGAAGCAGCGTGGCTTGTCGAGCATGTCATCCCAGGCTGACAGACACTGAATCCCCTTTGAATGACACCAGAAACTTAGCCAATTGTTGAAACTGATAATGTTTTCTTTATACCGTGGTATCATTCTTGGTGAGGGCAGGATGCTACTCAGGGTGAGGGTCATACCGGCCTGGGCTATGTGATCAGAGAGCATGTCCATGTCTCTTTTCATGTAGTCCAGGGAGGTACGGCTCAGGTCATTCACACCAACATGTTAGAGGCGGACAGTTACTATGCCTAAACTTTCAGAGACTGCGGGTGGGGGGGAGGGGGTGTCAGACTGGGGGTGAACTGATGATCCATCAGTTAAGGTTACTCTTCAGTAAGATAAGCGATGGATTCTGCTCCACATGGTTGAGGAGCCTGTTCCACAGCATTTGGAGCCTTTGAGACATACATGTCTCACCAACAAGTCCTGTTTATGTCACAAGCAAAATTTAAATCGTTGGATCTAGTGGTTATGATGCTGTTCATTTTGAGGATGTGCAAAAGGTCCAGAGCTAGATCTGAGGATGCCTTGTATGCCAGGCATAGATCGCCTATCAGTAACATGTAGGAAATAGAGTACAGACATAGGGGTCTAAGGTGATGCATACAGGAGAATAAGAAGTTATGTTCTTACCATAATGTTCCATGTTAGTTGTCTTCTTCTCACCTTCTTTCTTGCTGGATCCTCGGCTCCGACTCGGCCTATACTATAGCTCGAGAGCTATTTTTACCGGCTGGAGGCAGCCCTATAACCCACAATACCATGTGCTAACTCCCCAGATCTCGTTTGGAAGCTAAGACATAGTATAAATATAATATCATAATCCTCATTTGCAAGTACGGGCTCCCTGCTAGTAACATTAAGGATACTGAGAAACCGTAACATGTTATATCTCCAGAAATGGAAGGACTCAGAGACCTGTAGTCTATCCAGGCTAGGGGGCAGGAGGGAGGGACGCAAGAAAGAAGGCGAGAAGAAGACAACTAACATGGAACATTATGGTAAGAACATAACTTCTTAATGTTAAGTTGTCATTCTCACCTTCATTCTTGCTGGATGGGACAGCGTCCCTAGCATCTTAGTCCTGGGTGGCTCAATGGAACAGACTCCTGAGTACGGTGGAACCAAAGTCAGCTCTATTTCTGGAGGCTATATCAAGTTTGTAATGGGCAATAAAGGTATGTTTGGAAGCCCATGTAGCTGCTGCACATATGGCATCTAGTGGCAACCTTGCTTGAAATGCCGTTGATGTTGAAAGTGCCCTGGTTGAATGAGCCTTAGGCCTAGACGGAAGTTGCCTGTGTCTCAACTCATAGACAAAGGTAATAATAGATGTCAACCATCTGGAAAGAGTAACCTTCGATACCGGAAGCCCTTTCTTTCCTGCAGCATAAGAGAGAAAGAGCTGGTCTGACTTTGAGTTGTTTTGTCCTGTCTAGATAATACCGTAATTGGCGATGAACATCTAATGAATGTAATTTCTGTTCAGCCCTGTTAGCATAGTCTGGAAAGAAGACAGGCAAGTCAATGGAGTGTTTAGATTCGTTTCCGAGGACACTTTTGGTAGGAAGGAAGGGTTTGTTCTGAGAGTTACCCTGTCTTTGTGAAAGACCAAATAAGGGGGACGGACTGACAAAGCTTGAAGTTCCGATACCCTTCTGGCAGATGTTATGGCTACTAAAAACAGAGTTTTCCAAGAAAGAAGCTTGAGAGAGCAAGAAGCTGCAGGTTCAAAGGGAGGCAGAATCAATGAGGTTAGAACTAAATTCAAATCCCATTGTGGAGGTGGATCTTTAACTGGAGGTCTAAGCAAAAAGATGCCCTTGAGGTAGGCTTTACAAAGTTTGTGGGACATATTTGCTTCTGAGAGCCCAACATGAAAATTAGCAATGGCTGCTAATTGTACCCTGATAGTGGCCGACGATGACCCTGAATGAAAAAGCTCCGCCAGAAAATCTCGAACCTTATGAATGGGTGCATGAAAAGGATCTAGGAACTTAGCTTGTGCCCAATGCGAAAAACGCTTCCATTTACTCGCATACGTCTTCCTAGTATTGGACTTATGGGAAGCTAGAATGACATCACGAACAGGAGGAGAAATAAGGGGAAGCCTGTCTAAGGCTGGAAGTGGAGCAACCAAGCTGTGAGGTTGAGGGAATGAAGAGACTGATGCATTTGCCCGTGAGATGGATCAACAGATCCGGAAGGGGTTCCAGATGCCAAGACTGTTCCAGTAGGTAACTGTGCAGAAACGGAAACCATACTTGTCGAGGCCAAAACGGGGCAATGAGGATCATTTTGGATCTCAATGCTGTTGCTTTCTGAATTAATTGCGGGATCAATGGCAAGGGAGGAAAGGCATATAGAAGACCCCGGGGCCAAACGTGAACAAGAGCGTCTCTGGGGGGATGGCCTGGTAGAGGAAAGAGTGTGAAGAAGTCGAGGCACTTGCTGTTTTGAGGAGTTGCGAAAAGATCGCAGCAAGGCTGGCCCCACTTCTGAAATATTCTGTCTGCTACCGCTTGATTTAGAGACCACTCGTGAGGCATGAGGATAGTTCTGCTCAATCTGTCCACTATGACATTGGACTTCCCGGGGATGTGCATTGCTATCAGAAACCGTTGAGAGGAAATCGCCCATTGCCAAAGTCTGAGTGCTTCTCGACATAGGGGGTAGGACTTTGTTCCTCCCTGCTTGTTTATGTACCACACTACAGACATATTGTCCGTTTGAATTGCTACAGTCCCTGTGGGAAGAGAGCTCTGAAGGGCTTGCAACGTCAAAAGCACCGCCCTCATCTCCAGGACATTTATGTGCAGGTGGCGTTCTGATTGTTGCCATGTGCCCTGGACCGTCCTGCCCTGATAATGCCTCCCCCACCCGATCAGGGAGGCATCCGTTGTCACCGTGGCAACTGGGGGGGGGGGGGGAGTACAGTTCTGTACCTACCATAAATGTAGATGTTCGAGTGCTAATACAGCTGCAGTCATAACAGATGGGTTTTCCTGACGTCTGGCGGGTCCTCGGTCGGCTGAATTCCAAAGTCTAGGTCCGGCGTCAGTTGTCGTCACTTCTTCCCTGACGTCAGTGCGACAGAGGTATAAAAGAACCAGCCGACGCCATTTTCTTCAGTTTTTCTTGCCCCAGATGTCAGGTGTCCCCAGAAGGAAGGCAAAAATAGAAGTTATGTTCTTACCATAACGTTCCATGTTAGTTGTCTTCCTCTCGCCTTCTTTCTTGCTGGATGGGTTCGAGCCACTCGGCTCCGACTCGGCCACTCTAAAAGCTCGAGAGTTGGTTCCACCGGCTCGAGGCTCCCCTTATCCCACAATGCTAGGCGGTATTACCTCAGATCTCGTTTGTAAGCTAGGCCCAGCCAATAATAAATCCAGAACTACTGGAAATGGGAAAACCCACCTCTATAAAAAGAAAGGAAGAAGGTGACTTGAAACCTGATGAAGGAATATATGCATAGTATAGCATATACATAAATACAATAGAGGTGGTAGAAAGAGAGGTCACAATCAAACTCCTCTAGGTCTGTCCAGGCTAGGGGGAAGGAGGGGAAGAAAGAAGGCGAGAAGAAGACAACTAACATGGAACGTTATGGTAAGAACATAACTTCTATATGTTAAGTTGTCTATCTCGCCTTCATTCTTGCTGGATGGGACCGCGTCCCTAGCACCTTGTCCCGGGTGGCCTATCGGAACAGACTCTTGAGTACAGTGGAACCAAAATTAGCTCTATGTCTAGAAGCTAAATCCAACTTATAATGAGAAATGAAAGTGTGAGGAGTAGCCCATGCAGCTGCTGCACAAATGGTATCAATAGGCAGCCTGTCTTGGAAAGCTATAGAAGTAGCCAAAGCTCTAGTCGAATGAGCCTTAGGTCTGCTAGGCAACTTTTGGTGTCTAATTTCATACACAAAGGAAATCAGGGATGTTAGCCATCTGGAGAGTGATACCTTCGAAACTGAAAGGCCCTTTCTGCCTTCTGCATAAGAGACAAACAACTGGTCAGTTTTTCTGATCTGTTTGGTCCTATCCAAATAATACCTTAATTGACGATGAACATCTAGCCAATGCAATTTTTGTTCAGACCTGTTAGAATAGTTAGGAAAAAACACAGGGAGGTCAATGTTTTGATTTAGATTTGCCGCAGAGGCTACTTTAGGTAAAAAGGATGGATTGGTCCGCAAGGATACCCTATCCTTATGAAACAGATACGGTGGTCGACTGCTGAGTGCATGAAGCTCTGAGACCCTTCTAGCTGAAGTAATGGCTATCAGAAAGAGAGTCTTCCAGGATAGCAATTTCATTGAACAGGAAGCTGCAGGTTCAAAAGGGGGAAGAATCAAAGATGTGAGAACTAAATTAAGGTCCCAAGAAGGAGGAGGATTTCTTATAGGAGGCTTAAGAAGAAAAACTCCCTTCAAGAAAGCTTTGCAAAGCTTGTGAGACATGATGGCAGAATCTGATATGCCCACATGAAAGTTAGATATAGCTGCCAATTGAACTTTAAGAGTAGAAGGAGATGAACCTGCATGGAAAAGTTCAGCTAGAAAATCAAGGACTATTTGGATGGGAGCAGTGAAAGGATCTATGTCCCTTCCTTGAGCCCAATAGGCGAAGCGTTTCCACTTACTAAGATAAATCTTCCGAGTGGAAGATTTATGGGAAGCTATCAAAATATCTCGAACAGAGTGAGATATTTGAGGAAGCCTGGCTAAGGTTGGAATTGGAGGAACCAAGCAGTGAGGTTCAGAGAGGGAGGAGCGATGTAACTGACCCGACTGATGGATCAAAAGATCTGGAACTAGGTCCAGATGCCAGGGTTGCTCCAACAGAAATTGATGTAGAAAGGGGAACCAAACCTGTCGAGGCCAGTAAGGAGCAATGAGGATCAATGAGGCCTTCTGAGCGATAGCTTTCTGTATCACTTGAGAGATTAGTGGGAAGGGAGGAATGCATACAGAAGTCCCCGGGGCCAAACTTGGACTAGAGCGTCTCTGCTGGGCTGGCCTGATAAAGGGAAGAGGGTGAAATAATCTTTGCACTTGCTGTTTTGGGGAGTAGCAAAAAGGTCGCAGCAAGGCTGACCCCACTTGAGAAAAATTTTCTGCAAGATAGAATCTTTCAGAGACCACTCGTGAGGCATGAGGATAGCTCTGCTCAACTTGTCCGCGATAAGATTGGACTTCCCGGGGATATGCGTTGCTATCAGAAACCGCTGAGAAGAAATCGCCCATTGCCACAGTCTGAGTGCTTCTCGACATAGGGGGTAGGACCTGGTTCCGCCTTGTTTGCTGATATACCACACTACAGACATGTTGTCCGTCTGAATTGCTATCGTTCCCAAGGGAAGAGAGTCTTGAAGGGCTTGCAACGCTAAAAGCACTGCTCTCATCTCTAGAACATTTATATGCAAGTGGCGTTCGTCTGGTTGCCATATGCCCTGGACTGTTCTGCCCTGATAATGCCCCCCCCACCCGATCAGGGAGGCGTCCGTTGTCAGAGTAGCAACCGGAGGGGGAGGGACAAAGGGTCTTCCTAGGAAGAGCTGGGGGGAAGAAATCCACCAAAGAAGATGATTCTTGCATGCTTGCGTAATCACAATGGTGTGGGACATCGGAAGTTGTTGGTACGACCATTGTGTGAAGAGCATCCATTGAAGAATTCTCATGTGAAACCTGGCTAATAGAAGTAGAGGGATAGCAGCCGCCATAATCCCCAGTACTTTTAGAACTAATCTGACTTTGACTCTGTTGCTGTGGAAGAGAAGGGAGACCAGTTTGTGTATGTCTGCTATCCTTTGGTCTGCGAGTCTCGCAGACATGTTGACTGTGTCTAGATTTGCGCCTATGAAGGTAATAGCACGACAAGGCGACAAAACAGACTTTTCGCAATTTATTGAGATACCTAACTTTTGAAAAATGCGAAATAATGGAATGGAATAGCCTTCGGAAATGAAGGACTGTACCCACTTGTCTTGAGTTAGGGATCGCCAGGCTTCTGGGTACAGTGACAATCTTCCCCTGACTGCCTCCGAAGGTGGACAGTCGGGCAACACCTCAGGGATGCTGGAAGGGCTTATCGGAAAAGGTTTCTCGATTGCCCTGGTTTTGCGGACCCCCCCCCTGCCTCTAGGGCGACGTCTACCATTATTGTTCCCCCCTCTGCCTGTAGAGGGGAACCGACTCTGTGCGTCGGGCAAAGTCCCTTGAGATTGTTTGAGGAACCACATTTTTCCACTTTTCTGGCCTTTGGGGTAAGGCCTAGAAGGAGTAGAAAAACGGACTCCGACGGCAGAAAGAGTTTTGCCATCTGTCTCGCACCTTGTCAAGGTTTCTTTCACCTGAGGACCAAAGAGGGACGATCCATCAAACGGGGAATTAGTGAAAGACGTTTTAAAGGGGTCCGCAAAATTGCATAGCCGCATCCAGGCATGCCGGCGTAAGGCCACACCTGTCCCTGCGGCTCTGCTCGCTCCATCAGCCGCATATGAAAGAAGGCGCATGGAGGAGTTAGCTATACAATTTAGGGTAGCCAGCTGAGCGTTCATCTTGTCCTGAAAACCCGCAGCTGTAGGATCCTTTAACATCTCACTCGCTTCCTTGACCAAGTCTCTTTGAAGACGAGTGAAATGACAGAGGTAGTTCAGCGAACGCATAGCAAAGGTCGCTGACGAGAACATCCGCTTCCCGTACTTGTCCATAGACCTAGATTCCTTGTTAGGAGGATGGACAGGCACCGAAGGATCAGCTAGCTCCTTCTTAGTGGTGGCAGCTACCACCATAGCATCCACAGAAACTCCCTTAGTCAGAAATTGCTTATCTGCTGGTGCTGTGATAAACTTTGAAGGTCTCCTGGGGGTGGGGTCCACAGAGTCAGGAGCCGTCCAAGCCTTTTTAGCCACCACCTGCATGAGGGGGTCAAGGGGGGGGGACACCCAGGAGGTGGAAGGGCGAGAGCCAAACGCCTCAAGATACACAGATTCATCCTCCAAAGGGTTAAGGCTGGCCAATTTCCCCTCTGTTTCAGGATCTCTAGAATGTCTGCAAGAGACATCTTCAGAAGGGGAACGGGGGGAACCCTCAGAATCCTCTACATCTGTGTCAGAGGTGACAGACTCGGGTGAGTCTATGTGCTTCCTCTTGCACTTTCTCTTCCTAGGGGGCTCCCCTGCCAATTCAGAAGAGGCCTCGGAAGAAGATGAGATCCCCACAGGGGATTCTTGAGGAGCTGGCTCTCTGCGGTCTGGGATGAGGGAGTGAGTAGACATAACCTGAGGCACCGAAGAGGGACGGACGGACGGAGCCGACTGTGGAGTTGAACCGGGTTCCAACACACTCCGCATGACCTCGAAGGCACCTCTGTCAGGCAGAGCCAGAGGTCCCCGCTCCGAAAAGCTGAAAACCTCCCTCGGCACCGACAGCGATGGCTCCGAGGCCAATGTCGGAGCCGAACTCACCAGCGCCGAAGCGCCGAGAGGAGAGCGGGGTCGGACAAGGGTCCGATGCCACTCACCCCCTTGGAGCCGACAAGGGAAGTCCGGCGCCGAGATTCTTCCAGGGAAGAAATCGGAGCCGACGACGGCGCCGAAGGCAATTGTATTGGCTCCGACGCTACCACAGTCTCAGGTCCGAAACGCCCCGGCTCCGAGCTCAAAGGAGTCGGAGGAGGAACACTTTGAGAGAGAGGATGAAGCATCGACTGATGAGTCGGGCTTTGGAGCATTTGGGCCAGTGCCTTGGACTTAAGAAGTCAACTCACTACCCTCTGAAGGTCATGGTCAGAAAGTCTCGATGACCTAGAGGAGTGAGATCTATGGCTCCGTTCAGACAGCAAGGGAGATATGCTGGAGCCGAATGAACGGAGCCAAGGGATGGTGACCTGGACCTCTTCCTAGATGTCGGTTCCGATAGTCTGATCGGAGCCGATTCAGATATTTCCAATACCTCGGCTCCAGCCGGAGCCGAGGGAATCACAGAAGTAGAGGTTCGAGTCTCATCGGCTCCAGCCGGAGCCGATGTTGGAGCAGACTTCGATGTCTTAGGTGTCGACTCAGTAGCTGGAATCGAAGACCTAGAAGCCTTAGAAGGTTTGCCCGAAGAAGCAGTCGGGGGACCCTCAGGCTTGAGTAAGCCCCGTAAAATGAGCTTATTCTTTCTTTCCTGCAGGACTCTAGGGCTGAAGCCATGGCATACAGCACAAGAGTCCTGCAGGTGTAAAGGTCCCAGGCAGTACACACAAGAAGTGTGACTGTCTGTCAGAGACATTTTCTGACAGCACGAGTCACACTTCTTGAAGCCCGAGACCTTCGAATCCTTAGACATTTAAGTAACAAGTGTAATCACACCCAAGCACAAACACACCGATTACACTATACTCTAACTTAAACTAAATAAAATTAGATAGTTTAGTTATAAAAGTCCCTACAAAAAACACACACACTCCAAAGGGGAATGGGAGGGCCCGAAGGCCTAAGGGAAGAACTATAAGTTCTTGTGGTAAAAAAAGGGGTAAGTACAAGGAAGAAGGGATAAAAATCCTTTAAAATAAGGGGATACTGTATGGAAAACTAATTTAAAGGGGTTTAGTAACTTTTTTAAACTATTTTCTACACTCACCTGAAGCCGGTTGAAGCAACACGTCTCGATAGCTGTAGCGGCAAACGAGATCTGGGGTAATACCGTCTAGCATTGTGGGATAAGGGAAGCCTCGAGCCGGTGGAACCAACTCTCGAGCTTTTAGAGTGGCCGAGTCGGAGCAGAGGTCGGCTCTGAACCCATCCAGCAAGAATGAAGGCGAGATAGACAACTTAACATCATAAATTTATGTAATAATGCAAATGCAATATAATCAAAAAACAGTAGTTGCAAGCAAATACACCATAAAAGAATACCCCAATGAGGTTGTATGAGAAGGGGTTAGCCATTAGGCTTGTCCCAAGAGGGGAAGATGGGAGGGAAACCTGGACTGCAGCTGTATTAGCACTCGAACATCTACATTTATGGTAGGTACAAAACTGTACTATGTTCATCGTGCATACAGCTGCAGTCATAACAGATGGGTAGAATCCCAAAGCTAATAAAGGGGTGGTAGGCACTAAGTGGAACTAGGAGGAGCCAGGATGCCCTGCAAGACTGCAGTGGCAAAGCCCGCTCTAGTTTTGGAGTATAATGGTAGGTGATAGTGCTTGGAGAAAGTATGTACAGAACTCCAAGTGGCTGCTTCCAAAATATCTTTGGTAGGAACCCCCCTAAGGAAAGCTACAGAGGTAGCTGTGGCCCTCGTGGAGTGAGATCTGATGCCGGTAGGTACAGTTTTACCATGAAAAGAGTAACAAAAGCGTATGCAGTGGGCTATCAATTTTGAGACTGTCTGTTTGGAAATAGGCTTCCTTTGAGCACCTGTAGCATAGGACACAAAGAGTTGCTCTGATTTTCTGAAAGGCTTTGTTCTGTCCAAATAATAACGGAGCTGTCTGTGAATGTCCAAGGAATGTAGTAGTCTCTCCCCTTTGTTTTGTGGATTAGGGTAAAAGGTAGGTAAGTGGATAGCTGATTCAAGGCTACCCTGGATACTACCTTTGGCATAAATGAAGGATTGTTTCGTAAGGAAACTCTGTCCTGATGGAAAATGATGAAAGGCTGCACAGCCATGAGTGCTTGTAGTTCTGAAACTCTACGTGCCGAGGTGATAGCTAGAAGGAAGGCTGTTTTCCATGACAAATATTGCAGATCTGTTGAAGCAGCTGGCTCAAAAGAAGGCAGGGTTAGTTTTTCTAGAATGAAATTGAGGTCCCAAGCAGGTACTGGTTGCTTCCTTGGGGGTTTTATATTCTTAGCCCCTCTGAGGAACTGTCTTAAGAGAGGGTGAGAGAATAAAGGAGGGTCAGTGTTGCACTCTGCAGAAATGGCTGAGGCATGGATTTTGATGGAGGAGAATGAAAGTCCACTGCTTAGCAGCTCGGCTAGGTACTGTAATATTTGAGGTAAATTCAGTATTCCAGGATTCTGACCCTTTTTCTGATTCCAGGCACAAAACCGTTTCCATTTTGCGGAGTAAGCTTTTCTAGTAGAAGGCCTTCTGGCCTCCAAAATGACATCCTGCACCTCCTTGGAGAGTAGGGTCTGCTGTGAATTTAAGGAATCCTCCATGCGGCTAGATTGAGTGTTTTCAGCTGACTGTGGAGAGTTTTGAAGTTGTGCTGAGTCAGTAGAAGAGGCATTAGAGGCAGGATCCATGGTGGGGAATGCGTCAGGCTCCTCAGGAGTGGGTACCAGTGTTGTCTTGGCCAGTCTGGAGCAATGAGAATCATCTTTGGTCTGTCTGCTCTGGCTTTTAATAGAACTTTGGCCAGCAGTGGAAGAGGTGGAAAGGCATAAACCGTCACTGTTGTCCAAATGAAAGAGAGTACGTCCACTTTCCAGGCCGGTGGATGAAAGTTCCTTGAGCAGAATTTTGTCAATTGGTAATTTCTGTGGGTGGCAAAGAGATCTATGTCTGGCCTTCCCCATGCTTGAATTATCATTGTAAAAACTTGAGGATGCAACTTCCATTCGTGTGGATCTGTCATATTTCTGCTCAGGTTGTCTGCCAGTGTGTTTTCCTTCCCTGGCAGGAATTGTGCTTGAAGTTGGATTTGCAATTCCAGAGCCGTGTTCCAAAGGGACATGTCTAGTCTGCACAGGGGGTATGAATGAGTTCCTCCCAGTTTATGTACCACATCACTGTGGTGTTGTCTGTCCTTATCAATAGCTGGCCTGGATGCAGTAGGTCTTTGAAAGCCATAATAGCATTTATTACTGCTAGCACTTCCTTTTGATTGATGTGTAGGTGCTTTTCTTTTTGTGACCATTTGCTCTGAATGCACCAATCTGTCATGTGCGCCCCCCCAGGCGTAGTCCGAGGCTTCTGTTGTGATGACTTGATTTGCTTGAGGCTTGCAGAATGGGAGACCTATGTTTCTTTGGCATGCTTGAGCCCACCACAGAAATTCCTTTTGAAGACATGGAATCAGTGGTATGATTGTTTCCAAACTGTGGCTGTGTTGAGACCATAAGTTTTTTAGGTACCATTGAAGTTTCCTCATAAGCAGCTTTGCACATGGGATTAGCAGGATGCAAGATGCCATGAATCCCAGAGCCTGCAGGATTTTCCTTGCAGTCAGCCTGGTGAAGGTTGCCAGTTTTCTGAAGTATTGAGTTAATTGCCCTTGTTTCTCTGGCGTGAGGTAAGCCATCTGGGTGTTTGTATCCAAGCTGGCACCCAGGAAAATTATTGTTTGAGAGGGTATTAGTCTTGACTTCTTTTTGTTGACTGTGTATCCCAGATATTTCAACAACGTTATTACAAACGCCAGGCGTTTCAGAAGAGTGAGTTTGCTGTCCGCTTGGATCAGGCAGTCGTCCAAATATGGGTATATTTGTATCCCTTGAAGTCTGCAGAAGGCAATTACTGATGCCAGGCATTTCGTGAACACTCTGGGCGCAGCAGATAAGCCAAAGGGCAATGCAGATAATTGATAATGGGATGAACCTGCAAGAAATCTGAGGTATCTTCTGCAATCTTGTCTGATAGGGACATGCAGGTATGCCTCCTTGAGGTCCAATGTTACCAGCCAAGACTCCTTGCCCAGCATGGGAAGAAGCTGCTGTAATGTGAACATCTTGAACTTTGGTACGAGTAAATATGTGTTTAGGATGGATAGGTCCAAAATAGGTCTCCAATCTTTGCCCTTCCTTGGTACCAGGAATAGTCTGGAATAAAAACCTTGACCCTGTTCTTGTGCAGGTACCTCTTGAATAGCTTTCATGTCCATGAGATCTGAAATTTGTTTTTGTGCCTCTGCCCTTTGATTGTGTGGCAGGTTTGGCATGCCTCTCATTTTTGGAAGGGTGTGAAAGTGGAATCTGTAGCCTCTGTCTATAATGTCCAGGATCCATTTGTCTTTTGTGACAATATGCCAAATTTTTCGAAAATAATGCCAGTTTTCCGCCTAAAGGTGCTGCCATTTGATCCTTGCTTGGCATGCAAAGGGGAAAGTCATTGGGTCTGCTTTCTGAATGGCTGTGAACTATCCTCATCCCCTCTTGATGTAGGTGTTTGCCATTGTCTGCCTCTAAATGATCCTTGAGATTGCCCTCTACCCCTCGGGTGCCTGTATCTACCTCTGAGGTCTGTCCGTGGCTGGAAAGGACCAATTTTTTGAAGGCTAATTTCTACTGAAGCATGGGGGTTGTACCTGTAGGAAATCTTTCACTGTTTGCATAGATTTTGCCTTTTCCTCCATTTTCTTTAATACCTCCTCAGCTTTAACACCAAACAATACATCTTTTTGAAGAGGTGCATCTAGTAATTTAGCTTTGACATGATCTGGTAAGGTTTGCTCTTTGAGCCAAGCATGTCTACGTATGACTGATCCTGTAACAGCAGCTCTACAAGAGGCCTCTAAAGCATCAAAACCACATTGCAATGTATGTTTACCCACTTGCTCTGCACTATGCAGCAAATCCTGCAACTCCTTCAAGTCTGGTTGTTCAGGTTGTGACATTTTGCTTTTCAACTGAGATAACAAAAACTGTTGATACTTTAACATATGGAACTGACAGTTTAATGCCCTCATGGTTAAGGTGGCCGAGGTGTATACCTTTTCCTCCCACCTTTCTAAAGCTCTGGAATCTCTCTCCGAAGGTAATGGATTTTTGGCAGTGGAGGCCTTAATTCCCTTGGGACCCTGTGAAATAGTTTCTGGGTCAGCCGCATGGCTTTTGTATAGGAATTGGTGTGAATCAGGAACCCGGTAATACCGGTCAGGCTTGACTGGAGCTGGAGGTAAAGAATCTGGGTTAAGGCTGGCCTCTGAATACACATCATCTAGTATGTCTAAGACAGGAGGTATAGCCAGAGGCCTGTGCTGAGGAAGCAAGAGGAAATCCCTGAGCCTTTTCTTGGAGTCTGAGTACTCTTGGCCTACCCAGTGGAAATGTTCCCTCAAGGTATGCAAGGTTTCCCCAAAAGAGTAATCCTCAGGGGGGGAGACAGAGTGAATGGACTCCTCTGCATCAGAATCTTCGAAAGGGGAGTAAGAATGTTCCTGGTCCTCAGAATGTTCTGAAGTAATGGAGGCCTGGTCCGAGGAAGGGCATTCTTCCTCCACTCTGGGCCTTTTGTCCGGGGGGGTTGAGAACCCCTGATAAGAGTAATCAAATCCTCAGCCATTTTGAGCATCTGCTTTTTAGGCATGGGGCCTTGAGAGGGGCCCTGTGGAGCTTGTCTTTTAGAATGCATGGCTGCTTTAGTTTTAGTGTAAGCCTGAATGGAAAAAGAAGGCCTGAAGACACCTTGAGAGGTGGCAGGCCTGTCTGAACTCTTGAGTTTCCCCGCCAAGAGTGGCTTCGGTATCTGTAGTCGGGTGTGGCAAGAGCCTGCACCTGGCACAGAAGACACCGCTAATGAAGTGTCATCGGTAGTCAGGGGTTGCGTAGGCGCCTTGCTGAGAACCGGAGCACATGTAGTCGGCTTTAGCATGGTGTCGGTAGAAATCGCGGACCTCGTATGTCAGTCCATATCTTTACGTCGTTTACTCAAAACTGGAGTCGGAGTATCTGACGACATGTTGTAATTAAACTTTTTGCCAAAATAGTGTTGGGCGAACTCCGCCCGACACTTAATAGTGCGTCTGCTGAATGTAGCACAAAAACAACAGGCCGAGACGTCGTGGTCTGGGGCTAAGCAAGGTATACAGAGGGAATGGAAATCCTTATGCGGTATTTGCTTCCCACATGAAATGCAATTATTAACTTTGTCTGACATCGGTCTGAGGCAAGAAAAGTTTCCCCAACGGGGTACTTAGCTTTCAAGAAGTCTTCGGTTGAAAAATATTCGTAATCTCAGGAGCTGGCTGACCAGCACTTGCAAACTGCTCCTGCCTCAGGCACCGGGCGGCAAGAAAGACTGAAGAAAATGGCTTGGCTGGTTCTTTTATGCCCCTGTCGCACTGACGTCAGGGAAGAAGCGACGACAACCGACGCCAGACCTAGACTTTGGAATTCGGCCGACCGAGGACCCGCCAGACGGCAGGAAAACACATCTGTTATGACTGCAGCTGTATGCACGATGAACATCAAAGGGTCTGCCCTGAAAAAGCTGAGGGGAAACCATCCACCAGGAGAGATGATTCTTGCAAGAAGGGGTTATCAAAATATTGTGAGTCATTGGTAGCTGTTGAAAGGACCACTGAGAAAACAGCATCCACTGAAGGAGCCTCATGTGGAAGCGGGCTAATGGGAGTAGAAGAATCGCCGCTGCCATGAGGCCTAACGCTTTCAATACTAGCTTGACTTGAACTCTGCTGGGCTGAAACAGGGACTGAACATTCCCCGCCTTATGTCTGACACTCTCTGAGGTGGTAATGTTGCAGACATTTCTGTGGTGTTTAATATGGTGCCTATAAAGTTTATACATTGACAAGGAGGACTTTGCAAAATTTATAGAAATACCTAGACTGTTGCAAAGTTGAATAGTGTAATCCCTGGCCATTATAAGATGCTGCTTGTTGGTAGTGGAAATGAGCCAGTCGTCTAGATATGGAAACACCTGGAATCCTTTTTGTCTCAGGTGAGCCATGACCACTGCCAAGCATTTGGTGAATGCCCGGGGGGCTGTGGTGAGACCAAAGGGCAGGGTTCTGAATTGATAATGACTGGCTCCCAGCCGGAAGCGGAGAAACCTCCTGGAGTGCCTGTGTATCTTTATATGATAGTACGCATCCTGGAGGTCTAAGGAACACATCCAGTTGTCTCTGCCCAAAAAGGGTAGAATGGATTGCAGTGTTACCATCCGAAATTTTGTCTTTTGTACAGAGTTGTTCAATCTGCTGAGGTCCAAAATGGGTCTCCAGTCTTTTTTGGTACCAAAAAGAATCTTGAGTAGATTCCGGATCCTAGCTGATCTGCTGGGACTGCCTGGATGACTCTTTTTGTTAACAGCTTTTTTATTTCTAGCTGAGCCTGACCCCTTTGTGCGGGTGGTACGTCTGGTAGGGGTCTTGGCGGTTGTACGGGAGTGGAAGTGAAGGGAATTTTGTAACCCTTGGATATGATCTTCTGTACCCATGTGTCTTGGGAGAGGGATTGCCAGGCTTCCGGGTACAGAGATAATCTTCCCCCGACTGCCTCCGAAGGCGGACAGTCTTGCAGCTTCTCAGGGATGCTGAAAGGGCTGGTCAGGGAAAGATTCCCTGTTACCCTGGTTCTGTGGACCCCCTCTGCCCCTAGGGCGGCGTCTGTTATTATTCCCCCCCTCTGCCTCTAGGGGGAAATTCACCACGTGTGGCAGGCGCGACTCCCTGTGGTTTGCAGAACCACATCTTTCCACCTCTCTGTCCCTTAGGATAAGGTCTAGAAGGTGTGGAAAAATGGACTCCCACGGCAGAGAGAGTCTTACCATCTTGCTCGCATCTGGTGAGGGTATTCTTCACCTGAGGTACAAACAATTCTGAACCATCAAAGGGGGTGTTGGTGAAGGACGCCTTGAAGGGATCGGCAAAGTTAGAGTCACATCCAAGCGTAACGTCTCAATGCAACACCTGTGCCAGCGGCCCTACTCGCTCCATTGGCTGCGTAAGAGATGAGCCGCATGGAGGAGTTAACAATGGAGTTCAGGGTGGCCAGCTGGGAGTTTATCTTGTCCTGATACCCCGCAGCAGAAGGATCCTGTACCGTTTCACAGAGCTCTTTGAGCAGGTCTCTCTGAAGGTGGGTGAAATTACATAAATAGTTCAGCTATCGCATAGTAAAGGTCGCTGAAGCAAATGTCCGCTTGCCGTACCTGTCCATGGTCCTGGACTCTGTTAGGAGGATGAACAGGTACAGAAGGATCAGCCAATTCCTTCTTAGTGGCTGCTGCTACCACCATAGCATCAAATGAAACGCCTTTGGTGAGAAAGGACTTGTCCTCTGGTGCAGAAATAAATTTAGAAGGCCTCCTAGGGGTTGGTTCCATTGAGTCAGGAGCTGCCCACGCCTTTCTAGCCACTACCTCCATTAGTGGGTCGAAAGGGGGAGACACCCAGGAGGTGGAAGGGTGAGATCCAAAAGCGTCAAGGTAAACCGACTCGTCCTCGGAAGGTTTGAGAGTGGACCAATTTCCCCTCTGTTTTAGGATCTCTAGGATGTCTGAGAAAGAGACATCCTCAGAGGGGGATCTGGGGGAACCCTCCGACTCATCCAAGTCGGTGTCTGACGTGACAGACTCGGGGGAGTCTATGTGCTTCCTCTTGCACTTTCTTTCTTAGGGGGTTCCCCGAAACTTCAGGGGAGCCCTCGGAAGAGGAGGAGACACCCAAGGTGGGTACCCTATGTTTCGGATCTCTGCTGTCAGATATAGGAGAGTGGCCAGAGACCATAACAGGCACTGTAGAGGGAGGAGCTGCATAACTTAACCTTGGAGTCGACACTGGTATGTGATAGGGGAGCCTTCGAGGTGATGAGGAGCGTGCTGGACCCAAAGTTAGTCCCGGCTCCGAAGAGACTGGAACCACTCCCGGCACCGACAGAGAAGGCTCCGAGAATGATGTCGGGGCCGAACTAACCAGAGCCGAAGCTCCGAGAGGGAGAGCGGGGTCGGACAAGGGTCCGATGCCACTCGCCCCCTCGGAGCCGACAATGGAGTCCCGGCACCCGGACCTCTCCACGGATGGAACCAATGAAGAGGTCGGGGCCAATGACACCGGAGCCGAAGGTGGGAGTATCGGCTCAGACGTGAGTAAGGTTACGGTTCCGACAAACTCCGGCTCCGAACACGAGAGGTGAGTTGGAGGAGGAATCGATGGCGGTACCGAAGGAGCCACAGTCTGGTGAGATGGGCTCTGGAGCATTTGGGCTACTGCCTGAGATTTTATGAGCCTACTGACCACCCTCTTGATGTCGTGATCGGAGAGCCTGGATGACCTAGATGAGTGAGTCCTATGACTCCGCTCCGATAGGAGAGGGGATCTCGGAGCCGATCGGACGGAGTCTATCGAGGGGGATCTAGAGTGCTTGCGCACTGGGGTCGGCTCCGATGCTGGTTTCGGAGCGGATACCAGTTTACCCACCTCGGATCCGGAGTTAACCGATGTCGGAGCCATCTCGGTAACGCCAGCCCTCGACTCAGAAGCTGGAGCCGAGGGTTTGGCGGTTTTTGAAGACTTCCCCGAGCCAGACTTGGACGGGGAGTCATCAGGCTTTAACAAGCCCCTTAGGATGAGCTTATTACGCCTCTCCTGCAGGACTCTTGAACTAAACCAGTGACAGACGGAACAAGAGTCCTGCAGGTGTAAAGGCCCCAAGCAATAGACACAAGAAGTGTGACCCGTCTGTCAGAGACATTTTCTGACAGCATGAGTCACACTTCTTGAATCCCGAGACCTTAGTGTCTTTGGACATAGTCCTATCCACAGTAAACACAGTCAGTCCACACACACACTCAACTTAAAATTAGGAAAGTTAAGGGAACTGACTAAAACCCACACAGACACTATAAGGGGTGGGGAAAACTAAGGTAAAGCTCGTAGGCCCAAAGATAAAAATTAACTAGAGAAGGGAAAAGGGCTACAAAAAGGGTTGTAAAATTAGTAGTGACCTAAACAAGGATAACTGGAAAAACTACCTGAAATTTTAGTTAAATAGAATAAATCTCTTACTGACCTGAGCCGGTAAAAAAAAGACAACCTCGCAGCGAAGCGGCAAACGAGATCTGGGGAGTTAGCGCATGGTATTGTGGGTTATAGGGCTGCCTCGAGCCGGTAAAAATAGCTCTCGAGCTATAGTATAGGCCGAGTCGGAGCAGAGGATCGGCTCCAAACCCATCCAGCAAGAATGAAGGTGAGAATGACAACTTAACATTGGATTTATACCTGGGATTCTCCTGGTAAGGAATTTTTGAGGGCATTCCAACTGCTGCACATGTCTGGTCATGTAAATGACAGATCAGGCATTATACTCAATGATGGGTCTGATCAGGACCAAATAAAGTGGCACTATGACTTCCTTCGACCTGGATACCATGCCTTTACTTATACGTTGGGCGACATAGAAGGATTTTTTACTACCTTGGCCACATGTTGGTCAGTGTTCACATTACTGCCTACATATGTTCCCAGATCTCGGACTACCAGGTCAACACTTGGAAGTGTCTTCTCAATGGAGTAATCAGCCTGGGTGTCCATTTTTCCTAAAGGCAGTATTAATGCATTTCTTGCATTGCGTTTCAGCCTGTGACTTTGGCACCAATCATGAGTATGTGCTAGACCATCTTGTAAGATGTTTGTGTTGGGGGGATTCTAGCACAGCTCCCAATTTGCAGTTTTCTGTGACCTTGGGCAGCCAAAATCCCTTGACATTAGCCTTTACCTCTGAAAAGTAGAGGCCAAACAGGAACAGCCCCAACACAAAATCCTGAGTTACCCCACTGGTGACCTATCTTCCCAAACCTGACTTCCTGAGACCAGTCTGTGAGCCAACTGGCAATCCAGCAAGTTATGTAGGGGTTTATGCCCAGTTTGATGCATTTATCAACTATACCCGAGTGGGATACTGTATTGAATGCCTTAGCCAGGTTTAGGTAGTTGGTATGCACCATTTTTACCTTATCCATTGCCTTTGGGACCTTCGCAAAGAAGTCCACCAGGTTTAGTAAGCATGACCTTTCCTTGACAAAGCCAAACAGGGTTGGTTCCAGAGTCTGAAGGTTACCCATGTCTTAGATGATCATTTCCATGATACTTTGTTCCATGACTTTGCATATTAAACTTATAGGTCTGTAGCTTCTGGGGTTGGTTGATGGTCCACCCTTGTGAAATAGTATAACAGCTGCAGTTTTCCATTCTCATGGTACAAAGTCTGTTTTGAGGCTGCAGTTGAAAAATGACACAAGTGATAGATTACATATCAAGCTATTTAGGAGGCATCCTGTGATACTGTAGGGGCCGAAAAACTGTTTTTGATATTAACGAGTGCTGCCAGGATCTGATCCCTGCTATTAGCGTGGGGGGGGGGGGGTCCCAGGTACAGTAGGTATTTCATGGGGGAGTGGGGGCTGAAGTTTGAGTTGAATTTGTTAGCCAGCAGATTTGCTATGATGCTCTGCTCAGTGAAGGTGGTACCACTGACCACCACATTCCATTAGTAGTACAGAGGGCAGTCCTGGGGTAAATTTAGTTTCCCATCCATAGATCTAAGATGCACTTGAATATGGACAGGGATGCACTTTGTTTTATGCAGATGAGGAGTCTGTTCCATACCAGCAGTGCTGTGCACTGTAATTGAGGTTATGGACATAGCTGTAGAAGGCCTTATAGTTGCCTTTAGCCTATGAAGCTATCGTGACCTTGTAATTAGCCTTGATGGATTTAACCGATCACTTTAATTTTTGGATTAGTTTAACTAGAGACCTCTTGTCATTGTGGGAGCTGCTCTTCCTGGTTTTAGCCATGAATTTTTTCCCTTTTGTTATATACCAAATTATGGTTGGGATTCCACCAGTGTGGTTTGTTTTGGGCTTACCTAGTAGGTACAGCAGCCTCTATACAGCTATTTATATGGTTATACAAGGTTTCTGTGAACAGTTTTGTATAGGCTGCTGTGAAATCAGGGTTAGGGGGGCACTATGGCTTAATAGGATGTAGTTTGCTTTGGAAGAGTTCCCAACTGTTACAAGGTTTGATTTTTATTTCAAAGGAGATAGCTTTGTAGTCCCACCTCACCAGTGAGGGCATGACACTAGGAGGTGTATACTGCTTTCTCACATTGGCGAGTACCAGGTCCAGTATGTTTGAACCTCTGGTGGGTGTGCACAATATCTGGTCAAGGGTATTTGCGTTAATAAAGTCCAGGAATGCATTAATAAATGCCAAAAATGCATTACTGTATCCTTTGGGAAGTCATCTACCCCAGGGAACTACCAGATTGAAAATATGATAGGATTTGGAACTTGTATGAACAGTGACCTCACTTCTGACCAACATGTGTCCACTGTTCCAAGAAAGTCAGTCTACATTACACAGCTTATAAACAAAGAGACTGTGTTTAGATCTAGGAATGTCATTTTCCCCTTTACTCAGCCCTCATTATGCCAATCATTGAATACAATGCACCCCTTGAAATGCATCTGTTCAGACATATGCAACAACTGGAATGCCCACAGAGACATCTTACCAAAAGGATACAAGGCCTAAGCAGCATGCCCTACATGGACTGACTCAAAGCCCTGTCACTATACTCAGTATCCTACAGACTGCTAAGGGGTGATCTGCGTCCGTCATTCAAGGTATCCTATGATCCATTACTGATGGGTTTACTGCACATCAGCTAGTCAAAAAGCATCAGAAACACTCAGACTAGGGACCTAAACCTCTTCTGCATTATCAACAGAGCTGTTTAGAGACAGCATTATATCTCATGGAGAATAATGCTGCTATGGAACAGACTCCTCATCCACATAAAACAAAGTCCATCCCTGTCCATATTCAAGCGCATCTCAGATTTATGGATGGGAAAGAGAATTTACCCCATGACTGCCCCCTGTATTACTAATGGACTAAGGTAGCTCATAAATGCTTGATACCATGCATGGGTTATTCAAATATATGTGGTACGATTCCAGTTATTCTTATTAAGAGTAATATGTAATTATTGACTATGGGATGGGGTAAGGCCAATCTATAACCAAATGAGAAAGATTACTTCTAGCACAAAAAGGGAAACTGGCTAAGATTAAATTAGCTCATAAGAGCAGCTAGCCTAGTACTTACCTATGATGCTATAAACCTAGGAATTGTTGTGCCTGCGAATTTGAGCAATGTAGGTATCTCAGTCTACAGAGGGGTAGTTGAAGTCTCCCATGAATACATTATTTGGATTAATGGCAAGAGTCTCCAGTGGGTCTAGGTACAAATTATGGGATTCTTGGCACATAGACGGTGACCTATAGTTTACTAGGATATGAAATGGGACTTTTGATTTGCATACTGACAAACTCCAGGGCATTGTCCTGTTTAACCAACCTTCGGGTATATTTGTTGCTAATGTAAATTGAGACGACTCCACCTTTTATTCCTTTCTGTGCAGCTGATGGCCTAAATGTGTAGAAGGCTGAAGTATTGCACTGTTGGAGTACTTTCTGCAGATTTAAACCATGTCTCTGTAACTGTACATATGTCTATATATTCTCCAGAGTGAGAAGAGCTTGTAGGCTGTGGAGTTTGTTTAGGTCCTAGCACTGAGCAGTAACATCTCTAGATTTCTTTGGGTTTTATTTGCTATATCAGTAGGTTTTTCAATTTGGCATTGCCTAAGAAAGGCTGTAAGTGGGTGGATAAAGTTTTAGCCAATATTCGGAAGCCTAGTGAGTACAAGTGCAGACCATCCTTTGCAAAGCAACGTGATTTATTAACCACGTCTTCCATGCTGACAAATACTGAATCCCCCTGGAAAGACACCAGAAGCTAAGACAGTTACTGAAGTCAATCCTCTTTTGTTTGTACTGTGGCATCATTCCTGGTGAAGGCAAAATGCTGTTCAGTGCAAGGCACATACATACTTGCCTGAGATGTATTCAGACAGATCAATAAAGACTCTCGCTGTATAGTCCAAGGAAGGACCTTCTCAGGTCATTAATGCCCAAATACCAGAGTTTTTTCCAGAAGAATGGAAAACTGGTGTTCACGATTGCGATTGGTTCCATTACAGCACTGTTATAAACTGGGTTCATGTACAAAAAATAATACAACTGTTAAAGAAGGTCAAAAACTCATTTAGCAAATAAACAGCACCTCCAAATTAATTAACAAAAATGTGGCAATGTTTCATATGCAACTGCAAGAAATGTCACTCGACAAACTCAATAGCTGTTCAGTAATTTAGCCATAGATTATCCATTGCCACACCACAATTTGCAATTAAGTCACAGGAATAAAACGCGTTTTAAAATTAGAATCTTATTCTTGACCAATAGAAGGCTGCTGAAGTCAAACACTCTATGGTGAATGATGCCATCAGGAAGCAGAAACCATGCATTACAAGTGGTCTGCAAGCTAACAGTTGATGACAATAGTATTAGCGTGCTTGAAAGAGGAAATTTGTTCTGTTCCTTTTTCTTTACTAAACATTACTGTAGCCTTTTCTGCACAGGGCATACTGCTACTTATTGTTGCTGTTTATCATCTTTTCTGCACGACAATAAAAAGTATATGAAACTGAAGATGGTAATGACATTTCAAGCAACTTAATTTTTTGTAGATCTTGAACTTCTTGCACAGCAATATCTATCCTCAACACAATATTTTATGTGCTTTAAAACAGCAGTTAGTAAAACAAGTAGCATTATTAAATTCAAGACACAGTAGAAAGAAGCAAGTTATTTAACTAAGGTCCGAAATCAAACTACATAAAAAGTGTAATGGGCATCTACAAAACAAAAAACACGTACTGTGCTTTTACCACAAATTTACTATTATGTGAAGTAAATTAAATGTACTATTCATTTGATGACATATTAAATGAAATGACAAGACTGCCAAGCTGAGTATAGGTTACCATGCAGTTTTAGAATGCCAAAAGCTATACATCCACATTACCAAATCATCTCTAGACATTAAATGAACAGAGGAAGCCCCTGGCACATTGCCCCTACTGCCTGGCAATCAGCAGCCCCTTCTTTGCTAAGTGGCCCATTCAATCTCCACCACCAAGCAAAACTCAAACAGGAAAACCATTAAGGCATCTATTAATGGTGGTTTGGCTTTTTTCCCCTTGCACACTATCTCTTGCACCAATCCAGTGATAAACTGGGGAGGGGGCAGGGCATACAATGGGCCCAAGTGGTGCATTGCTTCTCACTTGCACAAGGGGTTGCCATCAGTAGGACTCCCCTACCCATGGGTGGCACCACGTGATGGTTTGCCCAGTCTCCACCAGGGGAATCTGGCAATCTTAATGTGACCCAAGTATGTCCACCCCTGTGTCCTTAATGGCTCAAGCTGCTAACTGAACTCCAGTCTGCTGGTAGGGCACTATCCCTCTACTCCAACTGTGCAAGCTGATCAGGGGAATTTAATTTTAACAGTCTTATAATTTTACAATGTTTGACACACTGTACTGTAGCCACAATAGGTTACTTTCATACTTTTTGGGGATTAAAAATACTGCCCTATACTGTACTCAGAGGACAACATTCTTTCATCAAATCTAACATTTAGATATTGTTGTAAGAATTTTTTTCACGTTCATTTTACTTTAGTTTGCTGAGCACCTTAACGTTCTGTAACTACGCATGATGTACACAACATAGAAGCTGCCATTGAGAGACAGGCGGTAGCAAAACAAAGGCAGTCACAGTCATACATTTCCCAAGTGTCAGAACAAACTGTTCGAGAGAGCCTTTAAAAGCTTGCTAAAAATTATCAATGAATAACCAACAAGATAAAATTCATTTTTCACAGAATAATGGTGTACCTTTTCCATAATGAAATTGTGTACAATTTACCTTGCAACTACAAAAAAAAAAAATGTATAGCTTGGGGAGGGGAGTCTTGACTGATCGCAGCTGTGATCCTTCAATCAAGATCTCCCACACCAAAAGGATATAAAATTTATACTGTGGCATAGTATGTTACATATACAAATATTTCAAACACGGGAATTAATGCCCTTCTAGCCTACCAATATAAAAAAAGTACAGTTGTGTAACACTTATCATAAATGTACATGTTCGAGTGTATTCACTGTTGCAGTCATCACAGTTGGGTTATCCCTGCCAGGGTAGCCCTCATCTGGCCCGAATACCAGAGCCTTAGTATTTCTGCATCGGTTGCTGTCGCTTCAGGACTGACGTCAGGTCATCAGTGGTATAAAGTACGGCAGCCGATCCCATTACATCAATTTTTCTTGCCCTAACTGTTAGGAGCCCCCAAGTGGAAGCCATGTTATGGTGGAAGAACCCCACTAGTAGAAAGTAAATTCCAAATTGTCCCTTGTAAGGAGAGAGAGAGAGAGAGACAGAGAGAAGAGGGGGCTGGAGGGAGGGAAACCAGGACTGCAACAGTGAATACACTCGAGCATCTACATTTATGGTTAAGTGTACACAACTGTACTATGTTCTTAGTGTTTCACTGTTGCAGTCATTAAATTTGGGTGGATTCCCAAAGCTGAGGAAGAGGGTGGAGGCAGTCAAGGAGACTAGGAGCTGGCTAGGATGCCCTGCAAGACTGCAGTGGCAAAGCCTGGTCTGGATTTGGAGAAGATAGGCAGGTGGTAATGTTTGATGAAAGTGTGAACAGATGTCCAGATGGCAGTCTCTAGGATGTCCCTGGTGGGGACTCCTCTAAGGAAAGCTGCAGAGGTGGAGGCTGCTCTGGTATAGTGAGTCCTGACCCCCTTAGGGGAGGCGTTCCGTGTTGCTTGTAACAGACATGGATGCAGTGTGCTATCCATTTAGAAATTGTTTGTTTGGAGATGGCTTTGCCCTCTGCCCCTGCAGCAAAGCTAACCAGCAATTGATCAGACTTTCTGAATGATTTTAGTCCAGTCTAGATAGAATCTAAGCTGTCTGTGCACATCTAGAGAGTGCAGGATCCTTTCCCCCTTGTTCTGTGGGTTACGGAAAAAGGTGGGCAAATTAATGGACTGGTTGAGAGCCACACTGGATACCACTTTGGGCATGAAGGATGGGTTAGTCCTGAGGGAAATCCTGTCAGCATGGAAGATGATGAAGGGCTCCATAGCCATGAGTGCTTGTAGCGCGGAGACTCTTCTGGCTGAAGTGATGGCAGGAGAAAAGTAGTCTTCCAGGAGAGAAATTTTAACTCTGCTGAAGATGCTGGTTCGAAGGGGGGCAGGGTGAGCTTTTCCAACACAAAGTTAAGGTCCCAAGCTGGGACAGTTGCTCTTCTGGGTGGCCTCAATTTGCTATCCCCTCTTAGGAATTGTTTGATCAGAGGGTGTGAGAAAAGGGGCTGCTCAGTGGGGAAATGAGCAGAGATAGCAGAGACATGAATTTTAATAGAGGAAAGAGACCGACCAGTGTGTAGCAGGTCAGCTAGGTAATTAGCAGTAATGAATGACGTATCAGCTCCCTTAGCCTGAATCCAGGTGCAGAAACTTTTCCATTTGTCAGCACAAGACTTTCTAGTGCTAGGGCGTCCGGCCTCACGTAGAACATCTAGGACCCGTTTACTGAGGCTGGCAGACTGATCAGTGGTTAGGGAATAAGCCAAGCTAACAAACTGGGGGTCTGCAATTGGGGATGCATGAATTCTCCTTCCCTCTGGGTCAGGAGGGTTGGGGTCTGAGTGAGATGCCATGGTGGCAGTGAGGACAGGCTGTGCAGCAGTGGGTACCAGTGCTGGCGAGGCTAGTCTGAAGCAATAAGACTTGTCCTTGGTTTTAACTCCCTCATTTTAATCAGTACCCTGGCAATGAGAGGTAGCGGAGTAAAGGCATAGAGCAATAGATTGACCCAGGGGAACGACAAGGCATCCACTTTCCAAGCCATGTTGTGATGCTCCCTGGTACAGAACTTGCTGAGCTGATGGTTGGTGTGGGAGGCAAACAGGTCGACCTTCAGGGTGCCCCATTTATGAGTTATTAGGGTGAAGGTTCTTTTGTCTAGCTGCCACTCATGTGGGTCCAGAAAATTTCTGCTTAAGTGATCTGCCATAGAGTTTAGAGAACCTGGCAGGAATTGTGCTAACAGGTGTATTTTCATGGCAGAGGCTGTGTGTCAAAGGGTCATGGCCAGCATGCATAGAGGGTAGGAAGGAGTCCCTCCCTGCTTGTTGATATACCACATCACAGTAGTGTTGCCTGTTTTGATCAGGAGAGCACCTGGGGAGAGAAGGGGCCTGAAAGCTGTCAATGCATGCTGGACAGCTAACATCTCTTTTTGGTTGATATGCAGATGGATTTTGCTGTGGGCTCCACTGGCCCTGTATGCACCTGCCGTCCAGGTGTGCCCCACAGGCATAGTCTAATGCATCTGTGGTGAGGGTCTGGGCGGCGGGGGGTGGTGAGAAAGGTAGTCCCTTGTTGTAAGAGCATGCTGCCCACCAAAGGAAATCTTTCCTGAGGTAAGGTATCATGGGTACAAGAGTTTCCAGGTCTTGAGTGTGTTGACACCAAAGGCTTTTTAGGTACCATTGAAGTTTCCTCATATGCATTCTGGCATATGGAATGAGTAGAATGCAAGATGCCATGAACCCCAGAGCTTGCAGGATTATCCTTGCAGATAACTGGGGTCTGGTGGCTAGTTGAGAGAAGCAGGCTTTCAGGTAAGTTTGCTTTTCTGGTGTAAGGAATGCCATCTGGGATGCTGTGTCCAGGCTTACTCCCTGGAATACAATCCTTTAGGTGGGTACTAGTTTGGATTTCTTTTCGTTGACAGTGTACCCTAGGGAGGTCAGTAGGGACTTTACAAAGGCCAGGTGCTTGAGCAGCTTTTCCTGTCTGCCTGCCTGAATTAGGCAGTCGTCTAAATATGGGTAAATTTGGATATTCCTTTGTCTGCAAAAGGCAATGACCGGAGCCAGACATTTTGTGAAAACCCTGGGAGCAGTAGATAAGCCAAAGGGAAGTGCAGAGAACTGAAAATGCAGAGTTCCTGCCCTGAAATGTAGGTATTTCCTGCATGATTCCCGGTTAGGAATGTGAAGGTAGGCCTCTTTTAGGTCTAGGGCTGCTAGACAAGCATCCTTGGACAGCATGGGTAGCAGTTGCGGGAAGGTGAGCATTTTGAATTTTGGTATCACCAGGAAGGTGTTCAGAATGGATAGATAAGAGTATGGGGCGTAAGGTGCTCTCTTTTCTGGGTACCAGAAAAAGTCTGGAGTAGAAACCTTGGCCTTTATGTTCTGCAGGAACGTGCTCTATTGCCCTGATAGAGAGCACAAAAAGGACTTGCTTTTGCGCCACTGCCCACTGGTTTAGAGGTAGATCTGGGAACCCTTTTGGGGTTGGAAGAGTGTGGAAAGAAAATTTATATCCCTGGGACACTATGTTGAGGACCCAGCAGTCGCTGGTAATGGTGGCGCAGGTGCTTGCATGAAAGGAGAGTTTTCCTCCTAGGGGTAAGTGAAGATGGGCAGAGGGAGGGGGTGGTGGAGGAGAGTCATTGAGTGTTCTTACAATGAGGGGGTGGCTTAGTGGAATTCTGTTTTGATCTCTTCATTCCCTGTGGCTGCTGTCTTGGAGGTCTGCTTCCACGGGGTCTGGGCTGAACTGACCTGGTGGGAGCAGGAAAGGACCAGTGCTTGGAGTGGCAATGCCTACTGAACCTGGGTGGCTGGACCTATAAGAAATCCTTAACTGTCTGCATAGATTTAGCTTTTTCTTCCATCTTTTTTAAGACCTCCACTGCCTTAGTACCAAATAAGTTGTCTTTATGCAAGGGTGCATCCAACAATTTAGATTTAACATGGTCTGGCAAGGGCTGTTCTTTAAGCCATGCATGCCTTCTAAGGACAGAACCAGTAACTGCTGCCCTGCAAAAAGCTTCTAGGGTGTCAAAACCACAGTGTAAGGGGTTTAGTTACTTGACTTGCCGAATGCATTAACTCTTGTAACTCTTTAGATTCTGCACAAGCAGGAAAGGAAGACACTGTTTGAGGAGTTCCAGGATATGTTGCTGAAATTTTAGCATATGGAACTGGCAATTTAGTGCTCTGATAGCAACAGTAGCAGAGGTGTATACTTTTTTACCCCATCTGTCTAGTGCTCGGGAATCCCTGTCTGAGGGGGCAGGATTCTTAGCAGAGGTTGCTTTAATACCTTTAGGCCCTTGAGAAATTACCTCAGGGTCAACAGTAAGATTTTTAAAAAGAAATTTGTGAGAATCAGGGACTCTAATACCGGGTCAGGTTTTCTGGGTGCAGGAGGTAGGGTATCAGGACTCAAACTGGATTCCAGAACATCGTCCACAACATCCAGGACTGGGGGAATGGCCAGGGGTCTGGTGCTGTGGAAGATCTAAGAATTCCCTGAGTCTGTTTTTAGACTGAGGGTAGTCCTGACATTCCCACTGGAAATGCTCCCTTAAGGTATGAAGGGTTTACCCGAAGGAGAAGTCCTCGGGTGGAGAGGCTGAGGGAATGGAATCCACTACATCAGAATCCTCATAAGCAGAAAAGGGTTGCATGTCTTCATATTCAAATGCATCAGAGTCATCAGACTCCTGTTCAGACAAAATTACTGGGGACAGATCTCTTTCTTTTGGAAGGGGTAACATGGCTTCCCCTGATAAGCATGATAAGGTCTTCCTCCATTTTTAAGCATTTGAGACCAAGGCAAGGAAGCAGGTGCCTGAGAGTGGGTTGTGTGGTTCGTACCCTGGGTCTTAGAAACTCTGTAGGTTTTGAAAGAACGGTAGACGTGAAAGTTGTCTTCAGTTTGTGTCACGAATCGGTAGTGCAAAGCACTTCCTTGGAAGCCGGTGCCTGCTCAGCGGCTCCAGACCCATCCAAGGGAGAGATAACTGCAGGATCCTTAGTCGAAGAAGAGTTTTGCGGCATACCGAACTCTGAAAGGGTCTCGGTAGCAGCCTGCAAATCCACAGAAGCGGGCATCAGGGGCTGCAAAAGCGCCTCACTGAGGACTGGAGAACTGACGATTAGCTTAACGGAAGCGTCATCGGTAGGTTTGGACCTGTGCAGTCTGCCTCAGTCTTTATCCTTACTTTTTTTGGAAGATCTGCTGTCGGATGGCTTACCAAAGCCATATTGGAATTAGAGGACTGTAAGCAAAAATATCTAGCTGCAATAACGGCCCGACAACGTATAGTTCTGGTGTTGAACAAAGCACAAAAGCGACAGTAGGTGACGTCGTGGTCTGGGCCTAAGCAAGCGACACAGCAAGAATGAAAGTCTTGGTGTGGTATTCGCTTTCCACAGGCAAGACAACTTTTTCTGACATCGGTTAGTGCAAGAAAAAAGGATTACCAGTCGGGTACTTAGCTTTAGAAGACTTCAGCTTCAATTCGGAAGACGAAACTCGGGTAGCGGCCGACCGGCACTCGTGCGAACTGCTTTTGCTTCGGGCTCCACAGCAAGAAAGACTGATGTAATGGCGTCGGCTGCCTTACTTTATACTACTGGCGACCTGACGTCAGCCCTGAAGCAACAGCAACCAACACAGAAATTCTAAGCCTCTGGTATTTGGGCCGGCCAAGGGCTACCCCTGGCAGGGATAACCCAAATGTGATGACTGCAACAGTGAAACACGAAGAACATCAGTTGTTTCCGAAGAACATCAGTTGTTTCCGTAAGTGTCCAGGCTGTTCTTAAAACAATATCCAAACTAGTACTTACTTTAATGTCATTTGCTAGCCTATTCCATGCATCAGCGGTTCTCAGAAAACTAATTAGTACACTTCTCATTCCTATAGAATCTTCTACATAAGTTGTCAGATGATTTTCTATTAATTTTTGATAACCCCAAACATTTCCAGTGGTAGTGGTCTTTAAATGCCCTATATACCTGAATAAGGCCTCCTCTTAAATATATACATGAGACACTGTACAAGTTCAGATATTTTAGTCTTTCTTAACTCAAGTTTTCACATCCATCGATGTCTTTAGGATATGCCTACTGTACACTTTCCAGTTTACTTATGCTTCTTTTCTTATAAGGTTTCCACATTGTTTTTCCATACTCAAGTTTGGGTCTAATATAGCAGACAATGACTTCATCATTTCCAATTTCACAGACTTTAAAAATCTTGTTATATAACCTATAGTTCTACAACTATCATTAACCAATTGGTTGATATGATTAGAAGAACTCAAAGCTGAATCTACCCATATACCCAGGATCTTAAAGGAATCTACAGTTTGTCACTGTGTTGTTGTTGTGTCTTTCGGCTTTTCCCGGTTAAGGGTCGCCACAGCGGAACTCCGGTCCGCTAATGATTGGCAGTGGATTTTTACGTGCCGAGATACCAGCCCTGACGCACAACCTTCAACGAAGGTATGCCCATTCATGCATGTCTCCACGCAGAAGACGCTCTAGCTGAGAATCGAACCGGACAGCGTCTTACTGTGAGGTGACAACGCTACTGCAACACCACCACCGCAGTCACTGTGTACTGTATTAAATATTCACCTTTCAAACCTTATACACTTGGTTTTTGATATATTATCAGCATATTACTCTCCTGTGCCCATACACTCAATTTAGTCACATTCTTTTGCAGACATGCCTCATCTGTTGCACATGTAATTAGTTTACCTAATTTTAAGTCATCTGCATACAGACTGCAGAACACCTCAGATGTAAAACACTGATCTGAAAAATACAGTCTAAACAAGTATGACCTAGAACAGAGCACTGTGGGACACCTTGACTGTAAACTTGAATTTCACCTGTTCAGTGGCTGAATAATACTTGCCCATCTCCTATTTGTAAGCCATGCAGCTATCCATCTTAAATAGTATGTCAATACCTAGGTTTTCTAATTTATTGATCAGTGTTTTGCATATGACCCTGTCAAATGCTGAAGGTAAATCTATACAAATTATATCACAGCATAATTTTTCATTCTCATCTCTTATTATATTGTTATAGAACAGCATGTTACAGGTGGTAACAGATCTATTTTCAACATATGCATGCTGATATGGTTTCAAGTCCCAACCTTTCCAATTCTGACAATAACTTCTCCAGTATTAACTTCTCCAGTATTAACTTCTCCTTTATTTTTCAACATGAAAGTAAATTTAGGGGTCTGTATGACTCGGTTTGTTCTACTCCACTTTGCCTTAAAGACAGGTTTAACGAGTGCATGTCTTCAAATTAAGGAACCTCCTCATATTTATATGATATAGTAAATAACAGATATAACAGTACTGTAGGTTATTGCTGAAGTGTTCACAGTTGATTACTAATTCTGTCTCCTCCCTGTGCTTTGAGTCCAGTTCACATAGTTTTTTTTTCAATATAATCTAATTTGACTTCAGTATCTGAGGTAACCTGGATGCCACTAGGACAATTTATCACTTCCTTTGTGAACTCATATTGCTTTGCATCTATAATCTGTTGTGTCTGAAAATAAATTTTAGAATCTACACACAGTTTACCAATTTGCATGTCTTTACTTCTTCCACATCTTATGTAGCTATAAAATGGTTTCATTATGCACAATTTCATTATAGAAATTTTCTTCAAATTTTTCTTCATCTTGACTCATACTGTTTAATTTGTCTCTCCAGCTTATTTACTTCAGTTTTCCAAGTTGTAGTTGGACCTTTTTTCATTTCGTACTCGATTAAGTTGAGAAACAAAAATATGTATCTTGTTCCTATGGAACTATATCTTCCCGACGTTATGTGCCTAGATCCTGATGTTACACTTTTTTTTTTTGCATTCAAACTATTTCTGTTTCAAAATTTTCCACATTCCTTCTGAACGCATCACTCCAATTAATTTTACACAGTGCCTGTTTTGCTTCCATATAATCTGTTATTAATCTTCTGTGCACTGGTTTAGATTGCAGTTTGGTAGAATTATCTAGCAACAAATTAAACTTTATAATCCTGTGATC
This sequence comes from Protopterus annectens, assembly GCF_019279795.1. Classification (NCBI taxonomy): domain Eukaryota; kingdom Metazoa; phylum Chordata; order Ceratodontiformes; family Protopteridae; genus Protopterus; species Protopterus annectens. The sequence goes on from NC_056737.1 coordinate 724,971,644, forward strand.
ACTGCACATCAATGGTTGTAAAACTTGACATTAAGTAACAATAATTTCTTTAGGAACACAATGTCTAGTAATGTTCCATTCCCTGGTAGACTTTTTAAAATCTGAAGCAATTGCTGTTCCTGAACACAGATTGTGCATAATTTCATTACAAGTGCTGTTTAATCAATATTATTCCAGTCTGTTTCTTATAAATTTAAGTCCCAAGCCACTACTATTCTTCCCTTCTGTGTTTCATGCAAGAAACGTTATGAATTCTCTGTCATCACCACTTGACTTTGGTGGTCTATACATTCCAACAATTACTATATATTCCAGGGCTGTCTTTATTGCCACAGTTACACAGTCTGGTGTTACCATCGAACGTGTAATAATCACAGGTCTCGGAACGGTCTTTAATCCCTACCATAACACCTCCAACTGACTTTTTGTTAGAATGTCTATTACAATAAAAACATTTATAGGTTTCCAATCAATATTCTTTAACCACATTTCACAAACAATAACATCAATCCTGTAGAAACAATGCAAATTTTCCAGTAAAAAAATATTATTAATGCTGCTAGCACTAGCAACTATGCTGCTGCATGCTAAAAGTTAAATTTTCAACTTGGCAAAAATCCTCCCTTGTGTTTGTCAACTACTGCAAAATCTTCTTCTTTCAGCTGCTCCCGGTAGGGGTCGCCACAGCGGATCAACTGTTTTCATTTCTTCCTGTCCTCTGCATCTTGCTCTGTCACACCAACCACCTGCATGTCCTCTCTCACCACATCCATAAACCTTATCTTAGGCCTTCCTCTTTTCCTGTTACCTGACAGCTTCATACTTAGCATCTTTTTCCCAATATACTCTGCATCCCTCCTCAGCACATGTCCAAACCAATGTAATCTTGCCTCTCTGGCTTTGTCTCCAAATCTTCCAACCTGGGCTGACCCTCTAATATACTTATTCCTAATCCTGTCCATCCTCGTCACACCCAGTGCAAATCTTATCTTCACCTCTGCCACGTCAAGCTCTGACTCATGCCTTTTTGTCAATGCCACCGTCTCCAACCCATATAACATAGCTGGTCTCACTAACCTCTTGTAGACCTTCCCTTTCACTCTTACTGGTACTCGTCTGTCACAAATCACTCCTGACACATCTCCATCCACTCCATCCTGCCTGTACTCTCTTTTTCACCTCTCTTCCACACTCATCATTACTCTGAACTGTTGATCCCAAGTATTTAAACTCATCCACCTTCGCCACCTCTACTCCCTGCATCCTCACTATTCCTCTATCCTCCCTCTCATTCACACACATATATTCTGTCTTAGTCCTGCTGACCTTCATTCCTCTTCTCTCTAGGGCATATCTCCACCTTTCCACGGTCTCCTCCACCTGTTCCCTACTCTCACTACATATCACAATGTCATCTGCAAACATCATGGTCTACAGGGACTTCTGTCTGATCTCGTCTGTCAACATGTCCATCACCATTGCAAATAAGAAAGGGCTCAGAGCTGATCCTTGATGTAATCTCACCTCCACCTTAAATGCATCCATCACTCCCACCGCAGACACACTACCCTCGCACATATCCTGTACCACTCTTACATACTTCTCTGACACTCCCGACTTACTCATACAATACCACAACTCCTCTCTAGCCACCCTGTCATATGCTTTCTCTAAGTCCACAAAGACACAATGCAACTCCTTCTGACCTTCTCTGTACTTTTCCATTAACACTCTCAGAGCAAACATCGCATCTGTAGTGCTCTTTCCTAGCATGACACCAAACTGCTGATCACTAATCATCACCTCCCTTCTTAACCTAGCTTCCACTACTCTTTCCCATAACTTCATGCTGTGACCGATCAATTTAATCCCTCTGTGGTTACTACAGCACTGCACATCACCCTTATTCTTAAAAATCGGTACCAAAGCACTTTCTCCATTCCTCAGGCATCCTCTCACTTTCCAAGATTTCATTAAACAATCTAGTTAAAAAATCCACTGCCATTTCACCTAAACACCTCCATGCTTCCACAAGTATGTCATCTGGACCAATAGCCTTTCCATTCTTCATCCTCTTCATAGCTATTCTTACTTCCTCATTGCTAATCCACTGCACTTCATGATTCACTATCCGCACATCATCCAACCTTCTCTCCCTCTCATTTTCTTAATTCATCAGCCCCTCAAAGTACTCTTTCTCTTCATTCATCAGCCCCTCAAAATACTCTTTCCATCTGCTCAACACATTCTCCTCGTTTGTGAGTACGTTTCCCTCATTATCCTTTATCACCCTTACCTGCTGCACATCTTTACTAGCTCGGTCCCTCTGTCTAGCCAATCAGTACAGGTCCTTTTCTCCCTCCTTAGTGTCCAACCTTTCATAAAACTCTTCATATGCCTTATCCTTAGCCACCTCTCTCTTTGCCATGCACCTCATCTCTTTATACTCTTGTCTACTTTCTTAATCTCTCGGACAATTCCACTTCTTCACCAACCTCTTTCTCTGCATACTCTCCTGTACTTCTTCATTCCACCACCAGGTCTCCTTGCCCTCCTTCCTCTTTACAGATGTCACACCAAGCACCTTTCTAGCCATCTCTCTTACTAGCTCTGCTGTATTTACCCAGCTATTCGGTAACTCTTCATTGTCACCCCAGTGCCCGTCTCAACTCTTCCCTGAACTCCACCTCACAATTACCCTTTTTCAATTTCCACCATTTGATCCTTAGTGCTGCCCTCACACTCTTCCTCCTCTTCTTGATCACCAATGCAAAATACCCGATGCAAAAATTCTCTTCCCTGATCTTGACAAGTGCATGCCATCCTGTCTGAACAGGTGTGCCCAAAATTAGGCTTGGATGCTCTTACACATCTCCATTTTTAAATGCTCACCTATTTCCCTTGCAAACAAGTGTTCCTGGCACTTGGGGGTCACAGAAGAATCCCTCAGAGCAGTAGAATCTACACCTGGCTAAGTCTTATATTTTATAACCATTTGTCTCATGGCTAAGGTGGTAGTTCTCCAGCTTTCTACACATCATTCATAGAATAGAATAAAGGATGCCATCTGAATGAATATCTAGTTCCATGTAAAAGTCTTCCTACATTGGACAATGTATTTGTTTAATCCTTGTGTTTTATAAATTACTAAGGCCATTAGTGGTGGTACTCATCACCTACAGTTGGGAGAGACCACGCTAAATTAAGATTGTCAACTGGTTTGTGAAAATGATGTACAATTCCTGTATTTTGCAAACTGTGCTAGCTTCTGATGGACTGTATAACTACCTTCAGTGTTTTATCAGCCTGTAACAGTCAGGAAGTCATTTACCTGAAAAATCTTCCTTTGCCCTTCTGCTTTCTAGCCCATTATAATCAAGGATGTTGGGAAGGAAACTATGTACTCAGGTGAGCAGTTTTTTTTTTTCTGAGTACAACTCAGAAGTACTGATCTTAGAGCCTAGAAACTCTAAAAATATCTAAAGTAATGCATGCAAAACAGACATCCACAAAACATGTTTATAGATAGGAATACTCATCTATCAGTGGCTTTTATGGTTGTGGTAGTGGTCAGTAGCTGAATTTTATGCTAACATTTCATGCAAGTAGCAAAATTTAGAGAGATCTGCACATGTTTTAAATGTTAGATGGGTGGGAAAGGGCAATAATACGAGGTTGGAGTGCAAAGCAGAAACATATTTATATACTTACTATAATGTTGGATCTTGATTATCAGTGTCCAGCCATTTCAACAGATGGGACTAGTCTGCCACTAGGCACTAATGCAGCAAACAGTTTTCCTCAAATGTCTCAAGCTCCTACCCTTCCCCCCACAATGCATCACTGCTCCCTTTCTCCTCAAACCGAGTTTAGTCACTTGATTATCCAATAAAGGAAATTGCTGTAAACAGGAAGTGGAGATGGTTGCAGAGTATTAGTTGGTCTTCCCAGAGATCCAGTAACAATCCGGAAGGCAGGCAGTGGGAGGGTTGGTTTGGTGAAGTGGAAAGACATAGATGGCCTATTACTTACCCAAGAACCTTGACTATCAATGTGCAGACTAATACAAGCCTAGCAAATAACCAGAGGTCAGAATCAAACCAAGTACCTTGCATCTGTGAGGTAAAACCTCAACTATTATGCCAAAATCCTACCCCCAACATTATGGCAAGTACACAGCTATTTGATCTTGAACTAGCCAGTCCTTCTACTTCACTGAATGAGACAGCCAAGATCCCAGGTGGCATCATGATAGAATATCATGGAGTATGGTGGCTTCGAAGGAAGACTTGGACATGGATACACATCCTGCTTATAATGTTTTTTAGAAGGTAAGCATAGATGCCTATGTAGCAGCTGCATAAATGTCAGCTGAAGAGTTTTTAAATTACAAAGATAACGCAGTGACAGCTTAGGTGGAATGAGCCTTTGATTTGCATGGTAGAGGACACAAATATATATAAAATGCATTCAGATAGCCATCTGAATGCGGAATTTAGAAAGGCTTTGACCTAATTCAGCTTTAGAAAAGGGCACAATTGATTAGGATATTGAAATTGCTTTTTCCATTGAAGATAAAAACTGAACTGCCTATAAATATCCAGACAATGAAGGAGATATTCTTCCCCAGTAAGGAAGGATAAAAAGACTGGAAATAGAGAGGTTGGTTTAAAGTAGACTCTGTGGATGCCTTGGGCAAAAAAGAAAGGTTCATATATAAGAAAACATGGTCTTTATGAAGGATTAAATTCAGGGCTTATAAAACAGACTCTGGAGTTCTGACATTCATCCTGTAGGTAATTGCCACTAGACGAGGAGTCTTTCAGGATAAACATTTGAGTTTTGCTAAATTAGCTGGGTTCAAAGGAGGTAGAGTCAATTTCTCTACACAAAGCTGAGGTAAGGTGGTAAGAAGACTTTAATGGAGGGTGACAAGAAGGAAGGCACCTTTTAGGAAGGCCTTGCAAATTCTTTAAAGCAACAGACTGAAAAGTAACTCCTTTGTGAAAATTAGGAATCATTACCAAACAGGCTTTGATAACCTAAAAGCTAGATCCTGCATCAGAAAGGAATGACAAAAGAACTAAAAGAATTGCGGCTGAAAATTTGTTCAGCCCTCTCTGATTGACCTAGAGGAAAAAGAAAATTGTCATTTGCTCATATAGAGCTTGTATACAGAAGACTTCTAGGAAGCTGTAAAGACATGGACAACCCTTGCTGGGAGACTGGGGTCTCTGACCATTAGTGGAAATGGAAAAACCATGCAGTTGGATATAGAGAAATTATGTCCAAATAAGACCTGCCGGATGGATAAGACAGGGGTTCCAAGGAGGGACCTGCTTTAGGTGAGGTCAAAGCAGAGACAACAGCTGCTGACAAGGCCAGAATATGGCCATGAGAATGACCACAGTTCTGCATAGCTTTGCCTTCTGGATAAATTAGATCATTACTGGTAAAGCAAGAGAGGCATAAACAAGATCCAGTGACCACTGATGTACTACAGCGTACCTCAGTATGCCTCCGTCAGGTATGAGAGAAAAGAAGTTGCTGCATTTAGTGTTGGCAGGGGTTGCAAACAGGTCGCAGCAAGGCTTCCCTCAGCAAAGGAATACATCGCATGCCACTTGAGGATTGAGAGGTCACTTGTGAGGCACCAACATTCTTCTCCTGAGCTGTCTGCTAAGGAGTTGAACTGGATAAGTATACATTACAAAACCACAATAATTGTATAGGCCAATTGAATCCAGTTCACCAGACAGACACAGATACTTATTAAAACAAAAAACATAAGCGAGTTCTCTAGCGCCTCAGCTGTTACAAGCCTTTACAGAGCATGTCATATCCCTTCCCCAATTCTCCTTAAATACAAAAATCACACCAATTAATCTATTACACAATTAAAACAACTACAATTCTTAAGGTTATCTCATACAAACCATTTCCAATTGCATTCTGTATTAAGACCCTTTGGAAAAAGTGTGCTAAACTAATACAAAAATAGATTCTTTCCTTCTTAAATTATATTGAATATCTTCTAACATTATGAAATAATTATTTACTTGTTCCAACACTGTTACTTGCAGTGTTGTTGCATCCCCTTTGTGATAACAATAAAAATGCTCTGCCACAAGGCCAAACTGTTTATTTTTTTTAAAGCCTAATATATGCTAAATTCTTCTGGAAAAACTTATTTTGCTCTCACCTATGTAAATTTTTCCACAAGGACATTTAAGCCCGTACATTGTTCCTATACTACAACTAAACTGGATAGGTATACATGTTGCTACAAAAAAAAAAAAAAAAAAGAGTTATGTTGAGCTCACCCACTGAAACTTTCATCACCTTCTGACACAGGGTGTATGACCTGATGCCTCCCTGCTTCCTGATGCTCCATATCATAGTCATGTTTGTCTGTGTTTATGAATAACACACTCTGGGGAAGCGGGTCTTGGTGTGCCTACAACATTATAAGGACTACAGTCATATCTCCAGTACATTAATGTATAAACTGTCCTCCTGGGAAGAACAAGTTCTTTGGACTATCTGCCCTACACACAATGGTGCCCCACCTTAGGACAGAGGCATCCATGGTGACTGTGACCAACGAAAGAGGAAGAATGAATGAAGACCTATTTTGAGGTTGCAGCTGTCCAACCACCATTGGAGGTACCTCCTGTATATGGGCACTAGTTTGATAGTTTTGCTCATATCCCCTCTCCATTTTTGAGTATTGAACCTTGAGCATCCACTGAATAAGCCATATGTGATATCTGCCTTGTGCTACTAAGAACGCTGCTGTTGTTTTCAATCCCATAGCCTTGTGGGCTTATAAGGCAGAAGATGGAAGTGGCTTAAGAAAATTTTCAGAGATCTGAATGGGAAGAATACTCACCTGTCAAAAGTATGGTTCCTTTTTTGGAAGGTATCCAGATGACAACACAAGAGTTTGAGTCTGTCCAAATGCAATTTATTTAGGCTAAAGGAGATTCCTAGGGAAAGACAAAGTTAGAAAATGTAATCCCTTCTTTGTATGAGAGGCTCCCTGGTAATCAAGAAAAGAAGACAGTCATCTAGATTTGAAAAGATCATGTAAGAGGTGATCACTGGCATGCACTCTGTAAACACATCAGGGGCTGTGGTGAGACTTATGGCAGGGGTCTGGACTGGTAATGGCTGCTCAGATCTGGAAGTGTAGGAACTATCTGGATTCCTTGGCAATTTTTATTTGCAGATAACCATCCTGGAGGTCTGATGAGGAGGGTCTAAGTCCCCCTCCACCAACGTGGGAGAATGGACTGCACTGCACTGTGACTATCTAAAATGCCTTTATTTTCCCTCACATACTGGTTTAGGCAGATGAGTCCAGGACTGGCCTGATGTCCTTTATTTTCTTTGGAACCAAAAACGAATCTGGAATAAACCTCAGACCCTCTCTGGCCTAATTGGATGTCTGATGGGACCACTTGGATGGCTCTGTTTAATAGGAGGTTTGAGACCCGACTGCCCCTGTCAGTTGATAAGGTGAGGGTTCTGGAAAGGGAATGGAGGATGGTTCTGGAAAATGAGAAAACAAAAATGTAATAGCCTATGGATACCATGTTCTGTCCTGCATAACTGTAATACACACAGCCTGGTGTAGGGAGAAACAATCCCAAACTTCAGCCATAGGAGGACAACTGGGCAAGGTTCTATGGGTTCTGCTGATAACTTCCCTGGTAGGAAATGCAGAAACCTTGATTTTGTAGTGCACCTTGGCCTTTAAGGTGGTGTCCATTGAAGGATCCTCCACATCCCCTACAGAAGTTCCTATCCTGGAACTGATCAAAGGGCTGTTTATGAGATTTCTTAAAACCACAATTTCTTAGGACCCTTTTGGCTACTAGAAAAGTGCTGTGAACTTGACTCCCACTGCAGAAGTTCTGCCCCCTTGCTTGATTTTTTTCAGCTTCTAATTCACACTGGTCGAAAAAGTGATTACCGGTTTAAGGGTGCATTTGTGAATGATGCCTTGAAGTTCTCCACAAAGTCATACTGATAGAATCAGATACAGCAGCCCATAATAATGCCTAATCTGGCAGTTCTGTCCACTCCCATCATTCTCCATTATGCAACAGGTGCATGGAGTGGTTTGAGAGGTTACAGTTAATACTTGCATCTCTAGCTGCCTGTGAGACTCCGATCTCACTGCTTGCCTCAGCCCATCCAATATCTGATCAGATAGGCCCTGATGGAATCTGTTCATGTGCATCAGTTAATTTTAATGCTCTATAGTTTCACTTCTTTGTTTTGTTCATTACACTAGAATCTTTAACTCGGGGATGGTCAGCTAGGCTTTCATCTGAGGGCTCTTGTTTGGTCACCACCTCTACCATGAGTTGGGAAAAGTGACTCGTGCCTCAAATTGCCTGTCCTTTGAGAGACTCCATTTTGTCTGGCAACATAGGAATGGGCTCAGCCATGCTGGGTTCATGCCAAGTCTTTCCACTACCTAGTCAGTTGTGCAATCTGCAGGGGAACCACCCAGGAGGTAGATGAGGCAGATCAAAAAGCTTCCATCAGAATCTCCTCATATGGGGGTGGAGGCAATGGACCACACACTTCTCTGTTACATTAACTCTGGGATTTCCCCGCATTTGGGGGTCATCTGCATGGGACTGTGGGGATCCCACCCTTTTGCTGAGCTTAGACTCCTACTTGAAAGACTTTGGTGGGGATTCTGAGCATCTCCTCTTATACTTCCTCAAGCTGGGACCTTTATTAGGATGGAACTGAACCTCAAGGTCATATCTTCCTGAAGCTTTTTAATGCACTGTTTTGGTGGAGCTCATGATCAGTGCTAAAAGCAGAAGATTGATGGCTATCTTGGGATGGAGCCAAAGGAAATGGTGCACCTGACTTGTTATACCAAGACAGTGAGGTCAATCTCTCCAGTACTCTGAACACTGATTATGTGCCTGCAGGAGTTGATACAAACTGCTACTGAAACCAATCCTAGCACAGAGGTCAGTGATGAAATGTCAATGAGCCACTGACCCAGGGATTTCTGATAGACATGAAGCTGGGTGCATTACACAGAAGTCAAAGGATGAGGCGTCAAAGATTCTGAACAGCATCATCAACAAAAATCAGTGCAGACACCAGCAGAAAACTCTCCGAAGGAGGGGGAGAATTGATTGAAGAGTGACCATCCGGAATTTCTCTTTGGGAATGAACAGGTTCAGGGAAGAAAGATCCAGAACCGGTTAAGTCCCCAGTCTTTTTTGGCACTAAAAAGAACCTGGAGTAATTGCCCAATCCAAACTGGTCTGGGGGGACGTGCTGGATCGCTCTTTTTTCTAGCAGCTTCGAAACCTCTGAAGCTGCCGCCTCTCTTTGATCGGGTGGGACATCGGGGAGGTGCTTCGTAGGAGGGGGAAGACTTAGAAAGGGAATGGTGTAACCTCTGGATATGATTCGAAGCACCCACCGATCCGTCGTAATGGACTCCCAATTTTGGAGGTGCTCCGACAGATGCCCCCCACCCCCGACTGCCTCCAGAGAGAGACAGCCAGGTAAGGCCTCAGGGCTGTTGCGCGGGCCTGTCTGAGAACGGTTCTCTAGACCCGAAGTTACGCGGCCACCCTCTGCCTCTGGGCCGGCGTCCAGCTTGTCCTCCTCTGAAGGATGAGGGGTCCGAAGCTGGGCGGGACTGCTGAGACTTCCGGAATCACATCTTCTTTTGTCCCCTTTGATTCCTGGAAAAGGATCGCTGGGGATTAGAGAAGTGAACCCAGATGGTAGACAGCGTCTTCCTGTCCTTTTTGCTTTGGACCAGCATCTCGCTGACTGTCTTGCCAAAGAGTGAAGAACCGTCAAAGGGCACGAAGGACACCTTAAAGGATTCTGCAAAATTGCAAAGGCGGAGCCAGGCGTAACGCCGCAAGACGACCCCTGCTCCGCTAGCTCTAGCGGCTCCCTCCGTAGCATGGGAGAGCAGCTGCATAGACGTGTTAGATATAGACTTTAGAGTGGCCATACAATTCGAGAAGGTCCTCTTATCCTCGACCGTCATGGACTCCGATGGAGCTGCAGCGTATTCCTTTATTAGGTCTTGCTGGAGTCTGATGATGTATGCCCTGTAGTTCAGCGCCCTTACAGAGAAGGTGGCTGAAGCGAACATCCGCTTCCCAGTGCAGTCCAATGACCAAGATTCCTTATCCGGAGGAAGGACCGAGGAACTCTCCTGTGCAAATTCCTTCTTTGTGGCAGCCGCCATCAACATGGCATCCACGGGTGAACCCTTAGACCAGGCCTGCCCATCAGGGGGAGGGCTAAGAATTTTATCTGGCCTTCTTGGAATTGGCTCCACGGTGTCCGGCTCCTTCCACGCCCTGGTAGTAATTAAGTCTACCAGGGGGTCAGCCGGGGGGGGAACACCCAGGAGGTAGACGGGCCTGCCTCAAACGTCTCCAGAAACACGGACTCATCCGAGGAAGGTTTTTGGGCAGACCACCCCCCCCCCCTCTAATTCGCAACATTTCCATGATGTCTCCAAAGGAGACATCCTCAGGGGGTGACCTTGGGGAACCTTCCCCTTCATCCAAATCCGTCGCTTCCGTGAGGGACTCCGGGGAGTCCAGGTGCCTCCTTTTACACTTCCGTTTGCGAGGGACCTCCTCGGTGGGACTATCCAAGGAGGGTTCACCTATGGGGTCCTGTTCCTCTAAGGAAACTAACTGGAGGGTCGGGGCAGGCTATCCCAGTGGTCGGATGATGGAGGATAGACCCAAATGCATAGGGGGGGGGGGGCGGGAGGATCCGTCGCCCAGACCAGGGATCTGAAATATCTCGACAGAACCCTCTCCACTAACTTAAAACCCGAAGGCGAGCTGCTTTCCACAGGCTCGGAAAGCAGCCTCCTCAGCTCCGAAGTAGGGATCGGTGTCGGAGCCGACACGGTCGGATCAGAGAGGGAAGTGTGCTCCGACCTGAACGGCGCCAAAGACACACCCACCCCTATGGATCCGACGCTCGGCTCTCGGCACCAAGAGCTAGGAACAGACACGCTCGAGGGTACAGTCGGCGTCGAAGTTAACAGAACTATCGGCGCCGACAACTCCCCGGTTCCAAAACGGCCCGGATCCGATGACTCCGAAACTCAAAAACGGGTTGGAGAAGGAGCTATCGGGGAAAAAAAGAGGGGCTGCTCTCCCCCCCCCCAGGGGGGAAAGGCAGGAGCACCCCCATCTGCATCTGAGTCTGCAAAAATCGACGCATCATCCGATCCATGTCCGCGTCGGTCAGGCTTCTTGTAGATCTAGAAGAGGTCGTCAAGGCGGGCCGCGAGGGCCGCCTCGACGACCTCGAAGGAGACTGGTCCTCCTCCTCCGGCGAGAAACAAGGCGAACGGAGCCGAGAGGGAGAGGATCCGGAAGCCCTCATAGAGGGACTAGCAACTTTAGATGGCGGGGCTGAGGGATGAGTCTCAGCCCGCCTCTTGTGGCTTCCATGCTTTTCCTTTTCTTTGTGCCTCTTCTCTCTGGTAGAGGCAGAAGAGTCCCCCTGAACCCTGCACAGAAGAGGGAGGTTGAGTCTCAGGCAGAGTCGGGGATCTAAAGGCATGGGGGCTGCAGTAGCAGCCTGTGCCTTAGAGGGAGAGGAAGAAATGTCCTGCGGTAACAAACCTGCCAGGATCAACTTGTCCTTCCTATCCCTGATGGCCCGGGGGTTGAATGCTGCACATATCTGGCAGCTGGTGGACAAGTGGGCCACCCCCAGAGACAAAACGCACTGAGTGTGGCCATCAGCTGGGGAAAGCTAATGGCCACACAGTGCATTTAGAAAAAACGGCTTTGGGCCCTTCAGCCATCACACTAAACGCACACGCACGCACACGCACGCACACGCACACACACACACACACACACACACACACACACACACACACACACACACACACACACACACACACACACACACACACACACACACTAAGGGGAGGGAAACACAAAAATAAGTTAAATTTACCACAAAAAATTTAAACTAAGGCTATCACTCGACGATTGGAGACTAAATCACGCACTACCTAAAAATCAACTTTTCTCTGACTTTTTTGAAATATAAACTGGAAAGTTCTCACCCACTCCTTAGGAGCTCTTCACTAGAAGCTTCTTTCAGCCGCGGCAAACGAGATCTGGGGAAAGGGAGCATGTAGCAAGGGATTATGGGTAAAGGGGAGGAGCCAGGAGCTCGGATCTTTTAGCTAGTAAAGCTGTTGGATCAGATACCCACAGGTTGCAGAGCAAATTAAGTAGCTACTTCAAATCATTAGATATTACACCTGTCGTTTTTTTCTGCAAAGCAGCAAAATTCGTGTAACCTTTTCTAATAAATGTATTTACATCAAAATTAGCTCATAAACATAATTTATATACACTGTTTCTGTAATCTCCAATTGCACGTTACACAAAAGTTATTTAACATGCAGAATGTCACACTTACAGTGGCGGACATAGGCAAAAATCAACACAACATAAATGCATCACTAACTACAAGAATGAGGGCATGCTTTCTTTTCCAAACACCTTTACTAAATTATCACTTGGGACAGACTACTTTTATATGACTGTAAATTTGCCTAACTATATTAACATAGCATTATACTTCACATATATTGCTATATATCACATAACCTAAGCAACCTTACATGTTATTCAATTACTGCCATTTTTAAACAAGAAACATCTTTATTAAACCATCACTTACTACCCAGGCAATCATACATTTATATAAATGAAAACAAACCACACCGACACAATCCTAGTCGCAAGCATTTTACATCACAAACCATGGTGACACACTCCCAATTGCAAACAGTATACATCCCTTATAACCTACCCAATCTTTCTCACTCAAACATTACATAGCTCATTTAAGTCCTGCCACATTTTAGACCTCATTCCTCCCTTGTATGCATTGTTCACACAATTCTCTTTTCTTATGTAGTTTGCTCCTACTCTCTTCTAAATATCTCGTCTCCAATTCTTTTCTCTCTGGTACTATATTCACTAATTCCAGTATAGACTGTTTAGATTTTGATTTCCATTTTATAGTAATTGCCTTTTTTGGCAGCCACCATTATTAGACAAAGCAAGGCCTTACTATGTATAGGCAATTCCAATTCTATATCATAGCCCAGAAAAATCAGCTCCCTCATTAGACCAACCTGCTCAACCAGCATCTCCGACAGTGCATCCCACAGGGAATCCTTAAAGTCCGCCAACTCACTGCACTCCCAGAAAATATGTTACCAATTATCTCTTTCTTCCCCTTCACAACTTCAACATTTACTGTATGCCTGAAGAAAAAAGTACAGTTTTGTACACTTAACATAAATGTAGATGTTAGTGTGTATTCACTGTTGCAGTCATCACATGTGGGTTATCCTGCCAGGAGTAACCCTCAGTCGGCCCGAATACCAGAAGCTTAGTATTTCTGTGTCGGTTGCTGCCGCTGCAGAATTGACGTCAGGTTGTCAGTCCTGTAAAATCAGGCAGCCGATGCCATTACATCAGTTTTTCTTGCCCCAGCTTGTCAGGAGCCCCCAAATAGGGAGCTAGGTTATGGTGGGAGAACACCACCAGTAGAAAGTAAATACCACAAATCCCCTGTAAGGAGAGAGGAAGAGATAGAGAGAGAGAGAGACACAAGGGGGAATGGGGGGGGGGCAGGACTGCAACAGTGAATACACTCTAACATCTACATTTAAGTACAGTTGTGTACACTTACCATAAATGTAGATGTTCGAGTGTATTCACTGTTGCAGTCATTACATTTGGGTAATCTGCTGGCAGGTTGCCCACAGTCAGCCTGATTAACAAAGTCTTGGGTCCTGCATCAGTTGCTGTCCCTTCTTCCATGACGTCAGGTCGTCAGGGGTATAAAACATGCAGCCAATGCCATTACATCAGTTTTTCTTGCCCCAGATCTCAGGTGCCACTAAATGGGGAGCAAATAAAATTAAAAACTCAAAATTATACCTCCAAACAAAGGCAAATACAGCAAAAAGGTTTTTAAAGCATAGTCAAAGAAAGTAGAGGTGTACTCGGAGAAAAACAGGGGGCTGGAGGGGGGGGTAAACAGGACTGCAACAGTGAATACACTCGAACATCTACATTTATGGTAAGTGTACACAACTGTACTATGTTCTTAGTGTTTCACTGCTGCAGTCATTACATTTGGGTAGATTCCCAAAGCTTTGGTTGGGAGGAGGAAGTTATACAGCATTAGGACCAGCTATAAGGCCCTGCAAGACAGCAGTGGCAAAGCCAGCTCTGGATTTAGAGAAAATTGGTAAACCATAATGCTTGGTGAAAGTAAGTACAGAACTCCAGGTAGCAGCTTCTAGAATATCCTTGGTAGGAACACCTCTGAGAAAGGCTGCAGAAGTAGATGCAGCCCTGGTGGAATGAGATCTGATCCCCTGTGGGGATAGGTTTTCCATGGTGCTTATAGCAGAAATGAATGCAATGGCTTATCCATTTAGAAATGGTTTGTTTTGAAATAGCCTTCCCCTCTGCCCCAGCAGCAAATGCTCCTAGCAATTGTTCAGATTTTCTTCGAAATTTAGTTCTGTCCAAGTAGAATCTCAGTTGTCTGTGCACGTCCAAGGAATGCAAAATCTGTTCCCCTTTGTTCTGTGGATTGGGATAGAAGGCTGGCAAATGAATGGACTGATTAAGAGCCACAACTGGAAACCACCTTGGGCATAAAGGATGAATTGGTCCTCAGAGATACCCTGTCCACATGAAAGATGATGAAAGGCTCCACTGCCATAAGGGCCTGTAATTCAGATATCCTTCCAGCTGAAGTGATTGCTAAAAGGAAGGCTGTTTTCCAAGAAAGAAATTTTAAGTCTGCAGTAGCAGCTGGCTCGAAAGGAAGTAGAGTGAGTTTCTCCAAAACAAAGTTAAGGTCCCAGGCAGGAGTAGGAGCTCTCCTGGGTGGTCTCAAGTTCTTTGAACCTCTGAGACACTGCTTGAGCAGGGGATGAGAAAAGAGGGGTGGTTCTGTGTTACAGTGAGCTGAAATGGCTGAAGCGTGGATTTTAATAGAGGAAAAAGACAGGCCCTTGTGAAGCATCTCAGTTAAGTATTGCAAAATCTGAGGTAAATTGGGCGCTGCTGTGCTCATCCCTAAAGATTGGTTCCAGGCACAGAATCTTTTCCATTTGTCAGCTTAAGATTTTCTAGTACTAGGTCTTCTCGCCTCCAAGATGACATCCATCACAGGTTTGCAGAGGGGATGCGAAGGGTGAATTTAAGTGATTAGCCAAGCTGCAAGGTTCAATGTTGGAAGCTGATGGTGCAGAATTTGGTACTCCTGCTGAGACAACAAGGAAGGTGTCTGTGGCAGATGCCATGGAGATATTTGTGACACACTACGCAGGAGCAGGTACCATTGTTGGCGTGGCCAGTCTGGAGCAATCAAAATCATTCTTGGTTTGTCCTGTTTGACTTTTAACAGAACTTTGCAGAGTAGAGGCAGAGGGGGAAAGGCGTAGACTGATAGTTTTTTCCAGCTGAAGGACAGAGCATCCACTTTCCAGGCTTTTTTGTGGGGGAGTCCGTGAGCAAAATTTGTCCAACTGATAGATCTATTTGCCTCCCCCCAGAACTATCTCTGGGCTCCCCTACTTGCTTGTCAATATGTTGAAAATCCTTGGTTCCAGTTTCCACTCGTGTGGGTCCATAAGATTTCTGCTTAGTCCGTCTGCCAGTGTATTCAATTTTCCTGGCAGGAATTGAGCTTGTAGGTGCACTTAGTAGCTCAAGGCCGTGTTCCACAATGCCATGGCTAGTCTGCAGAGGGGGTAGGAACGTGTACCCGCCTGCTTGTTTATGTACCACATAACCGTAGTGTTGTCTGTCTTTACCATTAGTTGTCCTGGAAGAATGTAGTCCTTGAAGGCTGTCAGAGAATTCTGTACAGCTAACATTTCTATTTGATTGATATGTAGGTGCATTTGATTTGGGTTCCATTTGTCCTGAATGCACTTCCCTGCCAGGTGAGCCCCCCATGCATAGTCTGATGCATCTGTAGTTAAGGTTTGAGCGGCAGGGGGTAGTGTGAATGGCAGTCCCTTGTTTTGGTGGCAGGCCTCTGCCCACCATAAGAACTCCAGGCATAGGCAAGGTATGATAGGAATCATTGTTTCCAGGCTGTGACAATGTTGACTCCATAGACGTTTTAAGTACCACTGTAGTTTCCTCATATGCAGTCTTGCATATGGAATTAGAAGAATGCAGGAGGCCATGAATCCCAAGGCTTGCAGTATTTGTCTTGCAGAGAGCAGTGTTTTTGTGGCCACTTGTTTGCAGATCGCAGTGTTTTTGTGGCCACTTGTTTGAAGTAAGTTACCACATGAATTTGCTTCTCTGGCGTGAGGAAAGGCATCTGGGCAGTTGTATTCAAGCTTGCACCCAGGAATGTAATCTGTTGAGAGGGTACCAGTTGTGATTTCCTTTCGTTTATGGTGTACCCCAGACAAGTTAGAACTTTTTTTTTTTTTACAAACGCCAGATGATTTAGAAGAATGCCCTGGTTTTCTGTCTGAATTAGACAATCGTCCAGGTATGGATATACTTGAATATTTCTTTGCCTGCAAAATGCAATTAGTGGAGCCAGGAGCTTTGTGAATACCCTGGGTACAGTAGACAAGCCAAAGGGCAGTGCAAAAAACTGATAATGCATGTAACCTGCTTTGAAGTGTAGGTACCTTCTGCAAGATTCCCTGATTGGGATGTGCAGGTATGCTTCTTTTAAATCTACAGTTGCCAACCAGGCATCTTTGCCTAGCATATGAAGTAACTGGTGAGGAGTCAGCATCTTGAATTTGGAATGTCCAGAAAGGTATTTAGAGTAGACAGGTCCAGAATTGGACGCCATGATTGGTCTTTTCTGGGTACCAGGAAAAGCCTGGAATAAAAACCTTGGCCCTTTTCCTGGTCTGCTACTGGTTGAATAGTCCCCATGTTTAAGAGGGAAAGTACTTGTTTTTGAGCCTCTGCCCACTGATTTGGGGGAAGGTCTGGCCACCCGTTTGGTGTTGGCAACGTGTGGAAATGAAATCTATATTCCTGGGACACTATTTAAAAAAGTACAGTTGGGTACCTACCATAAATCTAGATGTTAGAGTGTATTCACTGTTGCAGTCATTACAAAGTCTAGGTCCGGCATAGGTTGCCGTTGCATCTTCCCTAATATCAATGCGCCAGAAGTATAAAAGATGCAGCCAACGCCATTTTCTTCAGTTTTTCTTGCCCCAGATGTCAGGTGCCCCCAAATGGGTAGGCTAAAAATATGTCCATAAAATATGCATGCACCAAAGTAAATTATTCCTTCATCTACAAGCAAATACACCACTTATGTTGTATAGAATAGAAAAGAACAGAGAAGATCCAGCAAAGATAAGGGGGATGGTGGGTGGGTAACCTGGACTGAAACAGTGCATACACTCTAACATCTACATTTATGGTAGGTACACAACTGTACTAAGTTCATCGTGTTTCACTGTTGCAGTCATTACAATTGGGTTCAATCCCAAAGCTAAGGTTGAGTGGCTGGAGCTAAAAAGGATTAGGAGCAGCTATGAGGCCCTGCAGAACTGCGGTGGCAAAGCCTGCCCTGGATTTAGAGTAGAGTGGTAAACGATACTGCTTTGTAAAAGTGTGCACTGAACTCCAGGTTGCAGCCTCTAAGATTTCTTTGGTCGGTACTCCTCTGAGGAAGGCTGCTGAAGTGGCTGCTGCTCTGGTTGAATGTGGCCAAATGCCCTTAGGCACTGATTTGCCATGTTGTCAATAACAGAAACGAATGCAGTGGCCTATCCACTTTGAAATAGTCTGCTTTGAGATGGCCTTTCCTTGTGATCGTACAACATATGCCACTAGTAATTGCTCAGTCTTTCTGAAAGCTTTGGTTCTGTCCAAGTAGAAGCACAGCTGTCTGTGTATGTCTAAAGAATGCAGAAGTCTCTCGCCCTTATTCTGTGGGTTTGGATAAAAGGTAGGCAAGTGAATAGCTTGGTTAAGGGCCACACTGGACACTACTTTAGGCATAAATGTCGGGTTTGTCCTCAGAGAAACCCTATCTGGATGGAAAATGATAAAAGGTTCCATAGCCATGAGTGCCTGTAGCTCTGAGACTCGTCTTGCAGATGTTATTGCTAGGAGCAGAGCTGTTTTCCAAAATAAAAATTTAATGTCAGCTGTTGCGGCTGGCTCAAAAGGAGGCAGGGTGAGTTGTTCTAAGACATAATTGAGGTCCCATGCAGGTATTGGTGATCTCCTTGGAGGCCTTAAGTTTTTGGCTCCTCTGAGGTACTGCCTTAGTAAAGGATGAGAAAAAATAGGTGGCTCTGTATTGTAATGAGCTGAAACAGCAGAGGCATGAATTTTAAAAGATGAAAAGGATAGGCCTTTGTCCAGCATCTCAGTTAAGTATTGCAAAATCTGAGGAATATTTGGTACAATCGTATCATTTCCTTATGCCTGGTTCCAAGCACAGAATCTCTTCCATTTTTCTGCATACGATTTTCTGGTACTAGGCCTCCTGGCCTCCAAAATAACATCCATCAACGCTTTAGAAAGAGGGGTGGTTTGAATGACTACACTATCCGCCATGCTGCCAGATTTAAGGTCTTGAGTTGGCTGTGCAGGATCTGATTGTTTTGTTGGGACAGTAAGTGAGGCATTTGAGGTAATGTCCAGGCTGGGCATTGAGACAGGTTCCTTAGGATTGGGTACCAGTGCTGGCGGGGCCAGTCTGGGGCAATCAGAATAATTTTTGGCTTCTCTTGTCTGACCTTTAGGAGTACCTTGGGGAGGACAGGCAGTGAAGGAAAGGCATATACTGTTAGGTTTTTCCAGCTGAAAGATAGAGCATCCACTTTCCCTGCTTGCTTGTGATAAGTCCTTGTGCAGAATGTCTGTAGTTGGCAGTTGTGAGGGGAGGCAAATAAATCTATGTCCGGACATCCCCATTTCCTTATCATACTGAAGACTTTTGGATCCAATTTCCACTCGTGGTGATCCATAAGATTTCTGCTTAGTTCGTCTGCCAGAGTACTTATCTTTCCTGGCAGGAATTGTGCCTGCAGATGTACTAAGTCACGGCTGGTCTGCAAAGGGGATAGGAATGAGTTCCTCCCTGCTTGTTTATGTACCACATGATTGTAGTATTGTCCGTCTATCAGTAGTTGTCCCGGATGAAGTTGATCTTTGAAGGCTGTCGGGGCATTCTGAACAGCTAGCATTTCTTTTTGATTGATATGTAGATGCATTTGGCTTGTAGACCATGTTCCCTGAATACATTTTCCTGCCATGTGGGCCCCCCAGTCATAATCTGATGCATCTGTTAATGTCTGCCTGGCTGTGGGTAAAGTGAATGGATGCCCCTTGCTGTGGTGACAGGCCTTTGCCCACCATCAAAACTCCTGTTGCAGGCAGGGAATAAGGGTAATTGTTTCCAAGCTGTGGCAATGTTGAGTCCAAACACTTTTCAGATACCATTGAAGTTTCCTCATATGCAGTATTGCATATGGAATTAGCAGAATTCAGGATGCCATGATGCCCAAAGCCTGCAGATTTTTTCTTGCAGATAACTGGGCTTTTGTTGCCAACAGTTTGAAGTAAGTAGTCAGATGTTCTTCATTCCACATTGCTGCAGTCCTAACTATTGGGTAGTCCGCTGTCCAGTCGGCCCGAATACCAAAGTATATGGCTGACGTCGGTCAGGGCGCATTAGACTGACGTCAGTACGTCAGGGTACTAATGCGCATGACCGACGTCATATCCTCAGTCTTTTTTGCCGCATGGTCCGATGCAGAAGCAATTTTGCGAGTGCAGGTTGGCGTTCTGAAAGTTTCTGAAGTCAGAGTTTCAGACCGAATCAAAGTTGGCTAAGTACCCCGTTGGGGAATATTTTGGTTTTTTCTTGCCTCAGTATTTAACCGGATGTCAGAAAAAGTGAATAACTGTATTTCTTGTGGGAAACAGATACCTCATAGGGATTACCATACTTTGTGTATACCTTGTTTAGGGCCTGAGCACGACGTTGTTGGATGCCGCTCTTGTGCTAGATTTAACAAACGCACTATTAAGAGAAGGTTAGACTGTGCCAGGTTAGTGTTTGGGAAGCGTTGTAATTATAAAATGCCGCCGGATGCTCCGCCGGCTTCGGCTAAAAAACGCAAAGATAAAGCAGCAAAGCCTAGGGTGGAGGAACCGACAGTCCCAGACGTCGGTTCTTTGGAAGGTTCAGTGGAGCCGGAGGTTTTGCCAGGTGTCTCTTTGGAGTCTCAGGGAGAGACTTTACTGTTACAGGATGTATCCTCTCAGGAAGTAGGCCAGGCTGAGGGGGCTTCTCAGGTGGCTGTTCTTCCCTCTCTTCCTAAGGTGGTTAGAGCCTCCCCTTCAGTTTCCAAGGCTTCTTTGAGGGGCAGGCCAAGTTTAGCTTCTGTGGGGTTTCTCCTAGTGCTTCAGGATCTTTGCCTAAGAAACATATGCTTAAAATGGCAGAGGATTTGATTACTATGATTAGGGGTTCTATGCCCCCTCCTGATAAGAGGCCTAGGGTGGAACCTGAGTTTGAGAGTTTTGAGCAATGCTCGGAGGCTTCGCAGTCTTCGGCTGAAGACTTGCAGGAGTACCCTCCTTATTCTGCTTCTGATGTGGATGATTCTACTCCTTCTGCTTCTCCTCCTGAGGATTTTTCATTTTCAGAGACTCTGCATTCCATGAGGGAGCATTTTAAATGGGAAGGTCAAGATTTCTCTGATTCCAGGAAAAGGCTTAGGGAATTCTTGTTTTTACCCCAGCATAGGCCTTTAGCTATACCTCCTGTTTTGAATGTGGTGGAAGATGTGTTTGCAGAGGCTTCCCTGAATCCTGATTCTTTGCCTCCTGCCCCAGTTAAACCGGATAGGTATTATAGGGTGCCTGAAGCTCATAAGTATCTTTAAGAGTCCTAGGGCAGACCCAGAAACTGTCTCGCAGGGGCCTAAAGGTGTGAAGGCCTCAGTTGTTAAAAATCCTGTCCCTCCTGATAAAGAGGCAAGGGCTTTGGATAGATGGGGAAAGAAAGTGTATACTTCTTCCACTTTAGCCATGAGGGCGTTGAATTGTCAGTTTCACATGTTAAAATATCAGAATTATCTTCTTTCACAGTTGAAATCTAAGGTGGATGCTCTGGCTGAAGGTATTGAGTGTAAAGAGTTGCAGGATTTAGTTCATGTGTCTGAACAGGTGGGTAAACATTCCTTGCAGTGTGGCTTTGATGCTGTGCAGGCCTCCTCCAGGGTGGCTGCCATTGGTTCTGTTCTTCGTAGGCACGCCTGGCTGAGAGATCAGAATTTAGCTGAGCATGTTAAGACAAGGATTTTGGATGCTCCTTTACAGTCTGATGTGTTGTTTGGTTCGCCTGTGGAAGCAGTTTTGAAGAAAATGGAGGACAAGGCTAAGTCTATGCAAACTGTTAAAGATTTTTTGCAGGTGCAGCCTCCGAAGTTTAGTAGAAATTGGCCTACTAAGGGATGGACTTATCCTGCTTATGATTCCCAGTCTAGGGGTAGGTCTAGACGTGGTAGGGGCAGAGCACAGGGTTCTTTTAGGCCTAGGACAGGGAGTTCCCCTGCTCAGACTTCTGGTGAGGGCAGGGGTCAGTCCTTTCGTAAGCAGACCCACTGACCTGCCTTTTCAGCTGCCAGTACGTTCGCGCCTGGCAGCACCTTTGGGAGGAAGGCTGTCTCTTTTCAAAGAAAATTGGGATTTAATTACCCAAGACAGATGGGTTCTGGATATTATTCACCACGGTTACAGGTTTTATTTCCATACCTTGCCTCCTTTCAAAGGCATGCCAGACATTCCTCCTCTTCAAAGAACAGAGGCTCACAAGCAGATTTCTCTGTTGCTCCAAATAGGGGCCATTCAGTCAGTTCCTGTGCCGGAAAGGGGCCTAGGATTTTATTCTCGCCTGTTCCTAGTACCAAAGAAGGGGAACACGTGGAGACCAATTCTGGATTTATCTATCCTCAACACTTATCTGGACATTCCCAAGTTCAAAATGTTGACGTTACAACAGCTTTTACCTCTGCTGGGCAAAGATCACTGGATGGTAACTTTAGATCTCAAGGAAGCTTACCTTCATGTGCCAATAAGACTATGTTGCAGGAAGTATCTGCGTTTTCGAGCTGGAAATTTTCATTATCAGTTCTCTGCATTGCCCTTTGGCTTATCTACTGCGCCCAGAGTATTCACAAAGGTTCTGGCTCCAGTGATAGCTTACTTCAGGCTAAAAGGAATCCAAATCTATCCTTACTTGGACGACTGCCTGATTCTGGCTCAAGAAAAAGAAGATCTTCTACAGCATCTGGAATATGTCATAGCAGTGCTAAGATGCCTAGGGTATTCTGTGAACGAAATAAAGTCCAGTCTAGTACCCTCTCAAGACATGTGCTTTCTGGGTGTGAGACTGAATACAGCAGCCCAGATGGCCTTTTAACCCCGGACAAACAAAAGAATCTTTCCAGTTACTTCCATCATCTATCTCTTCAGTCCGGCTGACTGCAAGGACAGTCCTTCAAGCCTTAGGGTTCATGGCATCTTGTATTCTGGTGCTTCCCAATGCCAAACTGCATATGAGGAAGCTACAATGGTATCTCAAAAATCTGTGGACACAGCACTGCCAGGATTTGGACACTGTCATTCAAATAATACCTTGCATTCAAAAGGAATTTTGTGGTGGGCTCAGGAATGTCACCTAAACAAGGGACTCTCTGTGACCCGCCAGAGGCAAGTCAGATTCTAACGACAGATGCCTCAGATATTGCTTGGGAGCTCATCTAAATGGAAAGTGGATACAAGACAAGTGGCCTGCCAGACTACAGCATCTACATATCAACATGAAAGAGATGTTAGCAGTTCAGTTTGCATTAATTGCTTTCAAGGAGTTACTTCTTCCAGGGCAGGTGTTGATTCTAACAGACAACACAACTGTCATGTGGTACATCAACAAACAAGGGGAACACATTCTTACCCATTGTGCAGACAAGCAATGATTTTATGGGAGACTGCGCCAGTCTGCAACTAACTCTTCAGGCAAGGTTTCTGCCGAGCACAGAACTCCTTAGCAGATGCATTAAGCAGACAAATCATGGATCCCCACGAGTGGAAACTGGATCTTCATGTATTTCAAAAATTGACAGTGTCATGGGGAACTCCAGACATAGATCTGTTCGCTTCTCCACTAAACCACCAGCTGCCAAAGTTTTGCAAGGATTTCATCACACAGCTTGGAAAGTGGATGCTCTTTCTTTCAGTTGGAAAAATCTTCATGTGTATGCCTTTCCACCTCTGCCTCTTCTTCCAAAGGTGCTTCTAAAGGTCAGACAAGACAAGCCAAGGATGATTTTAATAGCTCCAGATTGGCCTCGCAGCACTGGTACCCATTACTGAGGAGTCTGGTAAGGAAGCCTCCATGGCCTTTACCCTTGATTCCACACCTGTTGTCTCAGAGGGAAGGTCATCTGCTCAATGTCAAGCTTCACTCTCTACATCTAACAGCCTGGCATATTCTGTTTTGAAGACAGCAGGTCTCAGCTTCCTCAACAAGTTTTAAATGTGATTATGGAAGCCAGAAGACCTAGTACAAGGAAAGTGTACGCAGAAAACTGGAAGAGATTTTTGTTTTGGAGTGCAGCAAACAATTTGGAGATTACTGAGCCAAATTTGAGTGTGGCTCTTCAATATCTTACTGAGTTACTGGACAAAGGTTTGTCTTTCTCTTCCATTAAGATTCATGCTGCAGCAATTTCAGCTCACTATGATTGTGACCCACCATTGTTTTCGCATCCTTTGTTCAAGCAATTTCTTAGAGGGGCAAAGAATACAAGACCCCCACGTAGAGCTCCTACTCCTGCTTGGGATCTCAATTTTGTGTTGGAGAAACTTACTCTACAACCTTTTGAGCCTGCGGCTACTGCTGAATTGAAATACTTGTCATGGAAGACTGCTTTTTTGTTGGCCATTATTCTGCAAGAAGGGTTTCTGAGTTGCAGGCCCTTATGGCAGTGGAGCCTTTTTTGATTTTTCATAAGGATAGGGTATCTTTACGTACTAATCCTTCCTTTATGCCTAAGGTGGTTTCTAGTGTGGCTTTAAACCAAACTATTCATTTGCCTACCTTTTATGCAGATCCCCACAATAAAGGGGAAAAGATTTTGCACACTTTAGATGTACACAGGCTATTGCGTTATTATTTGAGTAGGACTAAGGATTTTAGGCAGTCTCAGCAGTTGTTTGTTTCTTTTGCTTTGAGTTCAAAGGGCAAGCCTGTGTCAAAACAAACTATTTCTAGGTGGATTGGGTGTTGCATTACATTTTGTTATTCCCATCATGGCAAGGAGATTCCAGCTGGGATTAGGCCTCATTCCACTAGGGCTACTGCCACTTCCACAGCATTTCTAAGGGGGGTGGCAACTAAGGATATTTTGGAGGCAGCTACTTGGAGTTCAGTGCATACTTTCTCTAAGCATTATCACCTTCCTCTCTACTCTAAGTCTAGGGCTGGTTTTGCCACAGCTATTTTGCAAGGCATGTTGTCAGTTCCTGCTTCCTTATGATTTGCCAGCCTCCTTACCTCTGCTTTGGGATTCTACCCAATAGTTAGGACTGCAGCAATGTGGAATGAAGAACATAGTACAGTTTTGTACCTACCATAAATGTAGATGTTCGAGGATCCACATTGCTGCAGTCCAATTTACTCCTCCTTCCCTCTGTGTTTAGGGGTGGTTGTGTGGGTGAGGTTATATTTTGCTAATTGTGTATATATTGTATATATATTTTTTGGTGCAGGTATTTTGGGAGTTTTTGGTTTTTGGCCTTATCTTTTCAGGGTCTTCTGACATCTGGGGCAAGAAAAGACTGAGGATATGACGTCGGTCATGCGCATTAGTACCCTGACGCACTGGCCAGTCTAATGCGCCTGACCGACGTCAGCCATATACTTTGGTATTCGGGCCGACTGGACAGCGGACTACCCAATAGTTAGGACTGCAGCAATGTGGATCCTCGAACATCTACATTTATGGTAGGTACAAAACTGTACTTTGCCTTTGTTTGTCTGGCGTGAGATAAGCCATCTGGGCAGTTGTATTTAAGCTTGCACCCAGGAATATTATCTCTTGAGAGGGTACTAGTTTTGATTTCTTTTCGTTTACTGAGTGCCCTAGGAATGATAGTAATCTTTTTACAAACGCCAGATGCTGTAGTAGAATGCCCTTGTTCTCTGCTTGAATAAGGCAGTCGTCCAAGTAAGGATATATTTGTATTCCTCTTTGTCTGCAGAATGCAATTACTGGAGCCAGGCATTCTGTGAAGACCCTGGGCGCAGTAGATAAGCCACAGGGCAGTGCAGAGAATTGGTTGTGCTTTGAGCCAGCAATGAATCTGAGGTATCTTCTACATGATTGTCCGATTGGGACATGCAGGTATGCCACTTTTAGGTCTAAGGTCACAAGCCAAGCCTTCTTGCCCAGCATGGGCAGAAGCTGCTGCAGAGTCAACATTTTGAATTTTGGAATATCCAGATATGTGTTTAGAATTGATAGGTCCAGTATTGGTCTCCAGGTTTTGTCCTTTCTGGGCACCAAGAACAGTCTTGAGTAAAATCCTTGGCCCTGCTCTTGCTCTGGTACTTGCTAAATGGCCCTCATGAGGGATGAAACTTGTTTTTGTGCCTCAGCCCATTGATTTTTTGGCAGGTCTGGCAAACCGTGTGCCCTTGGCAGGGTATGAAAGTGCAACTTGTAGCCTTGTGACACTATGTTCAAGACCCATTTGTCCTGGGTTATTATGTGCCAATTTTGATGAAAAAGTGCTAGTTTTCCCCCTAATGGTGCTGGGATTAGATAAGTGCTTGGCGAAGGTAGGGGGCAGTCATTGGGACTGTTTCCTGCATGGCTGTGATTTGTCTTCTCCGCTTTTGGAGGTAGAAGCACCCCACTGTTTAGACCTGTATGTGCCTTGGGGCTGGGATCTGCCTCTAGGGTGACTGTATCTGCCCCTTTGTGGCCTGTCTGACACTGGAAAGGACCAATTCTTTGTAGGCCAGTGTCTGCTAAATCTAGGAGGCTGTACCTGTAAGAAATCCTTGACTGTTAGCATTGATTTTGCTTTGTCCTCCATTTTCTTCAACACCTCTTCTGCTTTAACACCAAACAAAGTACCATGCTGTAATGGAACATCTAATAATTTTGCTTTAACATGATCAGGCAAATTCTGTTCCTTTAACCAAGCATGCCTCCTGATGACAGAACCCGTAACTGCAGCCCTGCAGGAGGCCTCCAAAGAATCAAAACCACATTGCAACTTTTCCAACTTGTTCAGCTGCATGCACTTAATCCTGCATTTCTTTGTTTTCTGCACATTCAGAATTTACCAACATTTTCTGTTTAAGCAGTGACATAATGTATTGCTGATATTTAAGCATATGGAACTGGCAATTTAAAGCCCTTATAGACAAGGTTGCAGAAGTGTAAATCTTTTTTCCCCATCTGTCCAGTGCCCTAGAATCCCTATCAGAGGGGGTAGGGTTTTTTGCAGTGGAAGCCTTGACCCCTTTGGGACCCTGACAGATGGTTTCTGGGTCAGCAGCAGGGTTTTTAAAAATAAATTTATGTGAATCCGGAACCCTGTAACATCTGTCTGAGCTGGAGGCAGGAGGCAGGGAGTCAGGAGTCAGACTGGGCTCTGAAAAAAAATGTCCAACACAGGAGGAATAGAAAGGGGCCTGTGCTGAGGTAGTAAAAGGAAATCTCTGAGCCTTTTCTTAGATTCTGAATAATCTTGGCTCTCCCAGTGGAAATGCTCCCTCATGGTATGCAGAGTTTCCCCAAAAGAATAATCCTCAGGAGGAGAGGCTGAAGGGATAGATTCTTCAGCATCAGAATCCTCATAGGGAGGAAGAGAGTATTCCTGATCAGAAGAGGAATCAGGTGAAATGGAAACCTGATCAGAAGACTCATTCTGTCGCTTGCCTAGGCCCTCTTATCAGGAGGGGGATGAGAACCCCTGATCAAAGTAATTAGGTCTTCAGCCATTTTGAGCATCTGTTTTTTAGGCATGGAGGCCTGTCCATGTGGCCGTTGTACTTGTTTCTTTGTCTTTAAAGGTGCTTTAGTCTTTGCCTTTGAGGCGGAAATCGTTTTTACATATAGTTGTGTAGGCCTGAAAACACCCTCAGAAGCCGATGCCTGCTCAGCGGCTCTGAACCCATCTGAGGGAATGATTTCCAAGGTTCCAATACCTTGAATATCCAGCGGCCTAGTCTGCTCCACGTGGGAGTCGGTAGTGGCCTGCAGCTCTAAAGTAGCAGGCATCAGGGGATGCGAAAGCACCTCACTGAGAACTGGAGAGCCGGGGACTGGCTTAGAAGAAGCCTCGTTGTCAGTTTTGGACCTCAGATGCTTGTCCTTTTCTTTGCGTTTGTTGTGAATTGCGGTAGTCGGATGGCTATCCGACGACATCATGTAATTAAATCTTCTGCCAAAATAGTGATATACAAAATCGTACTGACGCTTAATAGTGCGTTGGTTAAATCTAGCACAGAACCGACAATTAGCTACGTCGTGGTCAGGGCCTAGGCAAGGAATACAGTAGGAATGAAAGTCCTTATGAGGTGTTTGCTTCCCACAAGAAATACAATTATTATTTTTTTCTGACATCGGTCTGGAGCAAGAAAAAAAAGTTTCCCCAACGGGGTACATAGCTTTTAATGAAGACTTCGGATCTGAAATTCGAACACAAAAATCTCAGGAGTCTGCTAACCGGCACTTGCGAACTGCTTTTGCTTCGGGCACCGCGCGGCAAGCAAGACTGCAGAAAATGGCGTCAGCTGCATCTTTTATACCCCTGGCGCACTGATGTCAGGGAAGAGGCAACAGCAACTGGGTGCCATAATCAACTCTCCAGCCGACACAAGCATCCTCCAAAAGGGCCTCATAGAAACAGACAACTGGTGCCAGAGCCATGGCCTCAAGCTAAACGCCAAAAAGTGTATAGTCATCCCCTTTGGCAAAAACAAAGTGCCCACAAATTACCACACAGGTGGTAATCCATTAAGTACAGAAGAAGTCATTAGGGACCTGGGGACCCAAGTTGATAGCAATCTCTCATTTGACAACCACGTGGCCAAAGTGGTTAGAAAAACATTTTATATAGCCCACCTAATCATGAAGGGATTCACATCTAGATCAGGGAGGTCATCGACCTCTTTACTCATCCCTCATCAGGCCCATAATTGAGTACAATGCCCTTTGGGATGTACCTTACCAGACACCTGCAGCAACTGGAAAGACCCCAAAAGTACCTCACCAAGAGGATCAAAGGGCTCAAACAGATGCCATATGCTGCCTGGTTAAAGAAACTCCAGCTCTACTCAGTGGCATACCGCCTGCTCAGAGGCGATCTGTGCCTGACGATAAAGCCATGTCCAACCCAGAATTAATGGACATGCTGCACCTCAGAAAATCCAAATCCCATCGAGCTACGCTGAGAGACTTGAACCTCAGCACTGAAATAAATAGGACATGCTGGAGGGACAGATTCATAACCCAGAGGCTCCCTTCACTCTGGAATAAAATCCCAGTCCAGGTTAGGCAGAGTCCCACATTGACTCTCTTCAAGAGGAATCTTGATGAGTGGATGGGAGATCGTAGGTTTACCCCGGCTATCACTTCTGTGTCACTGTTAGACAGAGGCACAGTATACTAACCTCAAAAAACGCATAGCAAAATTAATTTAAAATGGGTGGCGAAAGCCAAACACACTCTGGCTAGGCTTATAAATGCCCTAGGGCAGATAGCCTAGTATGAACCGACGCCGGACCTAGACTTTGGAATTCAGGCCGACTGTGGGTAGCCTGCCAGCAGGATAACCCAATTGTAATGACTGCAACAGTGAAACACTATGAACATCCCATTTGTCCTGGGTTATGAGATCCTAGTTTTTTGCATGAAGAGCAATCTTTCCCCCCAAAGGGGTGGCTAAAAGGTAAGTGCTTGGTAATTTTAAAGGAAAGTCATTGAGACGGTTTACCATAGGGGGGTGTCTTGTTATTTCCAGATTTGGAAGTGGAGGCCCCCCATTGCTTAGTTCTGAGAGTCCCCTGGGACTGAAACCTGGTGCTTTTGGTGTGTCTGGGTTTGGCCTGAGAATATCTGGAAGGAGCTGGAAAGGACCAATTCTTAGTAGGCCAGTGCCTACTAAATCTTGGAGGTTGCACTTATAAGAAATCTTTTACAGTTTGCATAGATTTAGCTTCATCTTCCATCTTTTTTTAAAACTTCTTCAGCCTTATTGCCAAACAGGCAGTCCTGATTTAAAGGAGCATACAACAATTTTGCTTTAACATGATCAGGCAGAGATTGCTCCTTAAGCCAAGCATGCCTTCTAAGCACAGACCCAGTAAGAACAGTCCTGCAAGAGACGTAAAGAATCAAAACCACATTGCAAAGTATGTTTTCCAACTTGTTCAGCAGAATGCAATAAATCCTGTAAATTTTTATTTTCCACAGTCAGCAATCAATATCATTTTCTGTTTAAGCAGTCCAATAATATGCTGTTGATATTTTAACATATGAAATTGGCAGTTTAAAGCCCTGATTGCCAAGGTTGCAGAAGTATAAACCTTTTTACCCCATGTATCCAGCGCCTTGGAGTCTCTATCAGAAGGGGTAGAATTTTTAGCAGTATAAGTCTTAAGGCCCTTAGGCCCCTAAGAAATGGTTTCAGGTTCCGCAACAGGATTTTTGAAAAGGAACTTGTGGGACTCAGGAACCCTGTACTATCTGTCAGGTTTATTGGGAGCTGGAGGCAGGGAATCCGGGGCCATAAACACATAATCAACAATGTCTAGTACAGGAGGTATAGCCAAAGGCCTATGCTGAGGTAGAAGAAGAAAATCCCTAAGCCTCTTTTTTGAGTCAGAAAATTCCTGACTTTCCCAGTGTAAATGCTCCCTTAAGGTATGCAAAGTTTCTCCAAAAGAAAGATCCTTGGGGGGGGGGGGGGGGGCAGAGGGAATGGAATCCTCTGCATCAGAATCCTCATAAGTAGGTATGGACTAATCCAGGTCATTAGAAGAGTCAGAAGAAAGAAAGAGAGAGTCCTGATCAGAAGATTCATAGTCAAGCTCAGCCCTAGGCCTCTTAGAAGGGGGGTTGACTACCCCTGATTAGAGTAATTAGATCTTCAGCCATTTTGATCATTTGTTTTTTAGGCATAGGGGCCTGAACATGTGGCCTGTGCATCATTTTTTTTTAGACATACATCGAGGTTTAGGCCTTAGTATTGAAGGTGGAGTTGGTTTAATATGCAAGTTTGTAGGCCTAAATACACCCTCAGAAGCCGGTGCCTGCACAGCGGCTCCGGACCCATCCAAGGTAGAGACATCCGCGGGTTCCATAGGTGAAGTATCTCGTGTCATACCGGACTCCGAATGGGTCTCAGTGGAGGCCTGTGAGTCAAAAGTAGCGGGTATTAGGGGCTGCGAAAGCACCTCACTGAGTACCGGCAAACTGGCGACTGGCTTAGGAGAAGCGTCGTCAGCAGTTTTGGACCTTGACGGCCTGTCTCTGTCCTTATCTTTGCATTTTTTCAAAATCCCAGTAGTCAGATGGCTAACCGACATCATTTCTGGATAATTAAACCGAGAACTGAAATATTTAGAGGCAAAAATGTACAGACGACGGATAATGCGCTGATTAAATAAAGCACAAAACCCGACAGCAAGGTACGTCGCGGTCAGGGCCTAAGCAAGGAATACAGTAGAAGTGAAAATCTTTATGAGGTACTTGCTTTCCACAAGTAATGCAGTTAACTTTTACTGACATCGGTAAGGAGCAAGAAAAGTTTCCCCAATAGGGTACTTAGCTTTAAGTTGAAGACTTCGATTCTGAAACTCGAAAATGAAAATGTCAGGAGTCGGCCAACCGGCACTTGCAAACTGCTTCTGCTTCAGGCACCGCACAGCAAGAAAGACTGATGTAATGGCGTTGGCTGCATGTTTTATATCCTCGACGACCTGACGTCGTGGAAGAAGGGACAGCAATTGACGCAGGACCCAAGACTTTGTTAATCAGGCCGACTGAGGGCAACCTGCCAGCAGATTAACCAAATGTAATGACTGCACCAGTGAAACACGCTGTACTATGTTCTTCATGCTTCACTGTTGCAGTCATCACATTTGGGTTGATTCCCAAAGCTAAAGAAAAGGGTGGAGGCATTCAAGAAGACTGGGTGATGGCTAGGATGCCCTGCAAGACAGTGGTGGCAAAGCCTGCCCTAGATTTGGAGAAGAGAGGCAGGTGGTAATGCTTGGTGAAGGTATGAACAGAAGTCCAGGTTGCAGCCTCCAGGATGCCCCTGCTGGGGACCCCTCTGCGAAAAGCTGGAGAGGTGGAGGCTGCCCTGGTGGAAATGTGCCCTGACCCCCTTTAAGGACAGTTTCCCATGCTGTTTGTAGCAGAAATGGATGCAGTGTGCTATCCATTTGGAAACTGTTTGTTTGGATATGGCTTTGCCCTCTGCCCCTGCTGCGAAGCTGACTAGCAATTCGTCAGCTTTTCTTAAATATTTAGTCCTATCCAGATACAATCGGAGCTGTCTGTGCACATCAAGAGAGTGCAGAATCCTTTCCCCCTTGTTCTGTGGGTTAGGGAAAAAGGAGGGCAAATGAATGGATTGGTCAAGAGCCATACTGGACACCACTTTGGGCATGAAGGATGGGTTAGTCCTGAGGAAGACCCTGTCAGCATGGAAAATGATCGACTCAACTGCCATGAGTGCTTGTGGCTCTGAAACTCTTCTAGCTGAAGTGATGGCCAGAAGCAAGGCTGTTTTCCAAGAGGAATTTTAACTCTGCTGAAGCTGCAGGTTCAAAGTGGGGTAGGGTGAGCTTTTCCAGCACATAGTTAGGTCTGAAGCTGGGGTAAAAGCTCTTCTGGGTGGCCTTAAGTTGTCAGCCCCTCTTAGGAAGTGTTTGAAGAGGGGGTGTGAGAAGAGAGGTGGCTCTATGCTGTAATGAGCAGAGATGGCAGAGGCATGAATTTTAATAGAAGAGAAGGACAGCCCCCCCCCCCCGTGTAGTAGGTCTGCTAGGTAAATCCAGGATGAGAGTTACGGAGGGCTGTGCTGTTTTGGCTTCCTTAGCCTGGATCCAGGTACAAAACCTTTTCCATTTGACAGCATAGGATTTTCTAGTGCTGTGGCATCTGGCCTCACGTATAACATGCGAGACTTGTTTGCTTAAGCTGGCAGCTTAAGGAGAGGTCAGGGAATAAGCCAGGCTGCCAGATTGAGGGTTTGCAATTGGGGATGCATGAATTCTCCATTCTTCTGGGTCAGGAGTGTTGGGATCTGAGTAAGTGCCATGGTGGCAGGGGAGACAGGCTGCGCAGCAGTGGGTACCAGTGCTGGTGTGGCCAAGTCTGGGGCAATCAGGACTGCCCTTGGCTTTTCCTCCCTTATTTTGAGCAGTACCCTTGAAATGAGTGGTAGAGGGGAAATTGCATAGATCGAGAGGTGTACCCACTGGAATGACAGAGCATCCACTTTCCAGGCCTTGCTGTGAGGTTCCCTGGTGCAGAATTTGCTGAGCTGATGACTGGAGTGGGAGGCAGAGAGAGCCACCTTCAGGATGCCCCATTTCTGGGTTAAAAGGGTAAAGGTTCTGCAATCTAGCTGCTACTCATGTGGGTCTAGGAGGTTTCTACTTAAGTTGTCTGCCAGAAAGTGTAGGGAGCCTGGCAGGAATCGTGCTAGCAGGTGTAGTTGCATGGCTGAGGCCATGTCCCAAAGGATCATGGCGAGCCTGCAGACAGGGTAAGAGTGAGTTCCTCCCTGCCTGTTGATACACCACATCACTGTGGTGTCGTCTGTTTTGATCAGCAGTGGCGCCAGGAAGAGTAGTGGTCTGAAAGCTGTCAGGGTGTGCTGAACAGCTAGCATCTCTTTTTGGCTGATATGCAGATGTATTTAATTTGGGCTCCAATGGCCCTGAATGCACCTGCCTTCCAGGTGTGCACCCCAGGCATAGTCTGATGAGTCAGTGGCGAGGGTCTGGGCAGCATGGGGATGTGAGAAGGGAAGTCCCTTGTTGTGGTTGCATGCTGCTGCCCACCAAAGAAAATCTTTCCTTAGACAAGGTATCATTGGTATGATAGTCTCCTGGTCCTGAGAGTGTTGACACCAAAGGCTTTTTATGTACCATTGTAGTTTCCTCATATGCAGTCTGCATATGGAATGAGTAGAATGCAGGAGGCCATGAACCCTAGAACTTGCAGGATTTTCCTTGCGGATAAATTGGGTTCTGGAGGCTTGTTTTTCTGAAGTAAGGCATGCCATCTGGGATGTTGTGTCCAGGCTTGCAACCAGGAATACAATTTTTTGTGTGGGTACTAGTTTTGCTTTCTTTTCGTTGATGGTATACCCCAGGGAGGTCAGTAGGTCCTTTACAAAGGCCAGATGCTGTAGCAGCTTTTCCTGACTATCTGCCTGAATCAGGCAATCGTCTAAGTAGGGGTACATTTGAATATTTCTTTGTCTGCAAAAAGCAATGGCTGGAGCCAGGCATTTTGTGAAAACTCTGGGAGCAGTGGAGAAGCCAAAGGGAAGTGCAGAGAACTGAAAAAGCATACATCATGCCCTGAAACATAGATATTTCCCTACAGGATTCCCTGATTGGGATGTGTAGGTAGGCCTCTTTTAGGCCTAGGATGGTTAACCAAGCATCCTTAGAAAGCATAGGAAGAAGCTGCTGGAGGGTGAGCATTCTGAATTTTGGTATCACCAGAAAGGTGTTTAGAACGGATAGATAGAGGATCGGGTGCCAGGTGACCTCTTTTTTGGGTACCAGGAAGAGTCTTTAATAAAATCCTTGGCCTATCTGGTTTGCAGGAACATGCTGTATTGCCCTCATGGAGAGCAGGGAAAGGACTTGCTTTCTGGCATTTGCCCACTGGTTTGGGGGAAAATCTGGGAACCCTTCTGGGGTTGGCAGTGTGTGGAAATAAAATTTGTATCCCTGGGACACTATGTTGAGGACCCATTGGTTGTTGGTAATAGAGGCCCAGTTGTTTGTATGGAAGGAGAGTTTTTGTCCCAGTGGCACAAGCAGATGGGCAGAGGTAAGGGGTGGAGGTGTAAAGTCATTGTGAGTTCTTACCATATGGGGGTGGCCTAACACTCCCTGTTTTTGAAGAGGAGGAACTCCACTGCTTAGATCTCTGCATTCCCTCGGGCTGCTGTCTGGGGGGTCTGCTTCCCCTGAGTCTGGGCTGAGCTGGCTTGGTGGGGACTGGAAAGGACCAGTGCTTGGAGGGGCAATGCCTACTGAACCTCGGAGGCTGGACCTGTAAAAAGTCTGTCTGCACAGATTTAGCTTTTGCTTCCATCTTTACGACTGCTTCTGCCTTGGTACCAAATAAATTATCATTGTTCAGTGGTGCGTCCAATAATTTTCGTCTGGCAGGGTCTGTTCCTTAAGCCAAGCATGCCTTCTAATAGATGCACTTATATAGCCAAACTGGAAGCAAAGCTCTCTTCACCTAAGACTGGACTGTACAGTCAAAAGGAGAAGGTAAACACTTGCGCCACACCACACTCATCACATAGTCCCTCAAAACCTACACCACCAAAACACACACACAGAAACACAAAACACACCTACATTCGTGGAGAATCTCAGTAAAAACCTGCCCAAGCAACAGGGACCTCCAAAGCAAAAACACAACCAACCTTCACCCCCCCAAACACAACCCAAATGACACATAGCCCACAAACTCAGTGTGCCACTCAACTACAGCCCATAAGGCATAACAACGTACCCAACACTCTAGTCATAGGTGACTAGAGTCAGGCACACTGATGTTCCACTCACCAGGCTAAACAAGGAGAAAGTACTGTCAGCTGCCTGTCGGGTGCCAGGATCCGCCACATAATGCATGCACTCAGGTCACTCCACAACAAGTACAAATATGACTGTCATTGTCCATGTTGGTGTGAATGACCCCAGGCGTACCTCCCTGGACTATATGAAAAGGGACATGGAGGAGCTGTCCGATCTTGTAGCCCAGGCAGGTATGACCCTAGCCCTGCGTAGCATCCTGCCATCACCCAGAATGATAACACAGTACAAGGACAAAATGACTGACTTCAACAATTAGCTAAGCTTCTCGTGTCATTCTAAGGGGATCCAGTATCTGTCTCCCTGGGATGACATGATCGACAAACCACGATGCTTTGCCAGAGATGGCCTGCACCTGTCGCCCCTGGGATTCCGGATACTGGTTAAGGCTCTAGCCACCCCTATAGTGTCTTTTTTAGGCAAGGTTCAAATGACAAATTCACCACAATAACAGGTACAAGCAAGCAGAATCTGATGGCATTGCTACTCAATGCTATAAGTCTAAACCCCAAAATGCACTCACTCGAGGCACTCCTTAAAATGGAGAACAGACATCTGCAGTGACAGAGACCTGGTTCAAGGCTCCAGAGAGTACCCCTGCATTACCAGGCTATAATTCATACCACACCTTTCGGCCACCTAACCTGGACCGAAACACTTAAGGCAGAGGCGTGTCCATATTCATTAAGGATATCCACACCTCCAGGCTAGTTACTCAGCATAATGCATCAGAGATTATCCAAGTGCAACTAACTCTGGGCAAGACCGCAATCCAAACTGTAGCTTGATGCAGATACCCCACCATGCCCCAGGATTCCCACTCCTCATTTCTGGATACACTGGAAAATATTAGGGTACAACCTAACACCCTAATAATGGGTGATTTCAACTACCCCACCATTAACTGGGAAAACTACTCATGTACAAACTCCTGCGCTCAACGTTTTCTGGAATTCATAAATTCCAATGCCTTGGATCAACTTATCCACACACCCACCAGGGGCAGCAATATCCTAGACCTGGTTATTACCAACATGGGCAACCGGTGCTCTACACCAGAGTTCAATTCCTCGTTGGTCAGATCCGAACACAAGCTAATCATCCTAGACATACACATCCCGCCCCCACACCCCATTAGGGAGACCACCAGAAAAAATTTCTCCAAAGCCAACTTCACACTTTTTAAGACAGAAGTGGCAAACTTCATGACACCCATGCTGATGGACAATAGAGGTATGACTGCTGAATCCTACACAAATGCACTTTATAAGCACTTACATGAGTGTATGGATCGTGCAATCCATAACAGAACCAAGATGCTATCCTCCAAAAAAAGGAAGCCAATAGGGTGGTCCCCTGCCATAAACAAACTCTACAACAGAAGAAAGAAACTGTTGCAAAAAAAGAGTAAAATCCCATGATTGCAGGAACTCCCTGACCACTCTCAGTAAGAAGATGAGTTCCCTCAAAATCCTCCAAAGCTAGTTACGAAAACAAAATCGCCACTGACTCTAAAGACAACCACAAAGCATTCTACAGCTATGTCAAGAATCTCAATGGCAACACTCAGATCTGCTCCGAGTTACAGCACAATGGCACTAAATATACAGAACCAACTGATATTGCCAACATCTTGGCAGATAGGGTCAGTGCTAACTTTACCCCCCTCTCATCCCCTAAAGGGCCCATCTCTATACCGGAAGAATGCAAAGTTCCTGTAATCACGGCTGTACAGGTAAAAAAAAAAAAAAAAAAAACACACTCCAAAGCCAGGAACACAGCATCAATGGGACCGGACAACATCCCAGGCTCCGTTCTACATGAACTACAGAACAAACTGGCACCCCACCTAAGTACCATGTTCAATCATAGCCTCACCTCAGGCTATGTGCCCACTGAATGGCGCACAGCGACTGTTATCCCACTCCACAAAGGGGGAGCCACCACGGACCCCAGAAACTACCGCCCCATTAGCCTGACGAGCCTTGTCTGCAAGGTTATAGAACGTATTATCATGGAACTTATAAACAATGACAATGGTAATTTCCAAACTCTGGACCCTACCCAGTTCGGGTTTGTAAATGGCAGATCATGTCTCCTAAACCTCAGACTTCTTTGAAGCGGTCACCAAAGCTGTAGATGAGGGTAAGGTGATTCACACAGCCTATCTAGATCTCGCCAAGGCTTTTGACACCACCCCCCACTCTGGAATTATAGATAAACTCACTAAACTAGGTAACAATCCCTATGTCACAAGGTGGGTTGCCAACTGGCTCACTGATAGAACTCACACTGTGAAAGTAGCAGACTCCAAATCCAACTTCAGACCAGTGACAAGTGGAGTACCACAGGGTTCAGAGTCCTGGGTCCTCTCCTGTTTGGTATCTACTTCTCTGAAATACAGGCCAACACAGAAGGTCTTTGGCTAATGAAGTTCGCAGATGACTGCAAACTAGGAGCCATAATCAAAACTCCAAAAGATGTGGACATCCTACAAAAGTGCCTCACTGAGACAGATGTCTGGTGTCAAATCCTTGGCCTCAAGCTCAATGCCAAAAAGTGCACTGTCATTCCTTTTGGTAAAAACTCTGTACCCATGAAATACCACATAAGCGGTAGTCTACTTAACACCGAAAGTGTGATAAGAGACCTTGGGACACAGGTGGACAGTAGCCTCTCCTTTGATAATCACATCGTCACAACAGTCAGGAAATCCTACGTGGCACACCTCATCACAAAAGGTTTCTCATCCAGGAAAAAAAGAGGTCATTGTTCTCCTCCACTCATCACTCATTAGACCCATTATAGAGTACAACCCCCCCCTCTGGTATGTACCTCACAAGACATCTACAACTGGAAAGGCTGCAGAAATACCTCACAAAGAGGATTACCGGCCTCAAAGAGATGCCCTATGCAGACCGTCTCAAAAAACTGCAGCTTTACTCCGTCGCATATCGCCTACTCAGAGGCGGTCTCTGCCTAACACACAAAGCTATGCCAAACCCAGAGCTTCTGGACATGCTCCACTTAAAGAAATCCCTCAGAGCTACACGCTGTAGGGACCTAAACCTTGTCACCACAATAAACAGAGCATGCTGGAGGGATAGATTCCTGTCCCAGAGACTTCCCATACTCTGGAACAAACTACCTATCTATATCAAACAAAGCTCCTCATTAGCACTCTTCAAGAAAAAATCTTGATGACTGGATGGGAGATAGGAAATTCACCCCGGGGATCACTTTTGTGGCTCTGCTCGACAGTGGCACAAGAAAATAATTTTCTTGGGTGGCGAAAAACAGGGTACCTTTTGACTAGGCTTATATAGGCCCTAGGACCAATAGCCTAGTACCTACCTATGAACCAGTGACTGCTACCCTGCAAGATGCTTCTAGGGCATCAAAGCCGCATTGCAAGGTGCGCTTAGTAACTTGGCTTGCAGAATGCATAAGCTCTTGTAATTCTATTTTCTGCACAAGCAGGAGAAGGAGATTTTTTTTGTTTGAGGAGTTCCATGGTATGCTTCTGATATTTCAGCATGTGGAACTGACAATTTAGTGCTCTAATAGTAAGAGTAGCAGAGGTATATACTTTTTTTTACCCCATCTGTCTACAGCTCAGGAATCCCTGTCTGAGGGGGTGAGATTCTTAGCTGAGGTTGCTTTAATTCCTTTAGGCCCTTGAGAGATTACCTCTGGGTCCAGCAGTAGGATTTTTGAAAAGGAATTTGTGAGAGTCAGGGACTCTGTAGTACTGGTCAGGTTTCCTGGGAGCAGGAGGAAGGGTGTCAGGAGTCAAACTGGATTCCATAAAATCATCATCACCAACATTCAAGACAGGGGGAATGGCCAAAGGTCTGTGCTGGGGTAAATCTAAGAATTCCCCAAGTCTCTTTTTTGACCAAGGACAGTCCTGACATTCCCATTGGAAATGCTCCCTAGGGTTTCACCAAATGAAAAATCTTCAGGTGGAGAGGCAGAAGGAATAAATACCTCTACATCAGAATCCTCATAAGGAGAGAGGGGTTGCATATTTTCATATTCAGAAGCATCAGAGTCATTGGACGCCTGTTCAGATAAACTACTGGGGACAAGTCTCTTTTCCTTTTGGAAGGGGTAGCCTGGCTTCCCCTAATAAGTATAATAAGGTCTTCTGCCATTTTAAGCATTTGAGATTGAGGCAAGGAAGCAGGTGCCTGAGCTTGGGTCGTCGTTTTTTTTGGGAGTAGTTCGTACCCTGGGCCTTAGAAACTCAGTAGTTTTAGAAAGAACTGAAGAGACGCAAAACAAGTAGTCTGTTTGTGTTGAATATCAGTAGTGTGAAGTACTTCCTCGGAAGCCGGTGCCTGCTCAGCGGCTCCGGAACTATCCAAGGTAGAGGCATCCACAGGATCCTTAGTTGAAAAAGAGTCTCCTGGCATACTGGACTCTGAAAGGGTCTCGGTAGTGGCCTGTGAATCCACAGAAGCGGGCATCAGGGGCTGTGAAAGCACCTCACTGAGGACCGGAAAACTGACTACTAGCTTGACGGAAGCGTTGCCGGCAGTTTTGGACCTGTGCGGTCTGTCTCTGTCTTTATCCTTACTTTTTTCGGAAGATCGGTAGTCAGGTGGCTTACTGAAGCCATATCGAAATTAGAGGACAGAGTGAAAATATCTAACTACAATAAGGGCCTGATGACTTATTTCTGGGGTTGAACAAAGCACAAAAGCAACAGCGAGGGATGTCATGGTCTGGGGCCTAAACAGGTGACGCAGTAAGAATGGAAGTCTCGGTGTGGTATTTGCTTTCCACAGGTGAGACAATTGTTAAACTTTTTCTGACATCGGTTAGAGCAAGAAAAAAGGATCCCCAATGAGGTACTTAGCTTTAGAAGACTTCAACTTCAATTCGGAATGAAAACTCGGGTAGTGGCCGACCGGCACTTGTGCGAACTGCTTCTGCTTCGGGCTCCTCGGCAAGAAAGACTGATGTAATGGCATCGGCTGCCTGATTTTATACCACTGATGACCTGACATCAGTCCTGGAGCAACAGCAACCGACGCAGAAATACTAAGCCTCTGGTATTCGGGCCGACTGAGGGCTACCCCTGTCAGGATAACCCAAATGTGATGACTGCAGCAGTGAAACACGAAGAAAGTACAGTTTTGT
Organism: Protopterus annectens; assembly: GCF_019279795.1. Lineage (NCBI taxonomy): Eukaryota > Metazoa > Chordata > Ceratodontiformes > Protopteridae > Protopterus > Protopterus annectens. The sequence continues at coordinate 725,011,793 of NC_056737.1, forward strand.
ACCTACCATAAATGTAGATGTCCGAACTGGATAGCATCTGCAGTCATAACAACTGGGTTGTCCTGTCGTCAGGCAGCCCTTCAGTCGGCCGGATTCCAAAGTCAGGGTCCGGCTTCGGCTGATGTCGCACTCCACCCGACGTCATCTCTGCTGGTCTTCGGGTATAAAAGCATCAGCCGACGCCATTTTCCTCAGTGTTTCTTGCCCCAGATGCCAGAAGCCCTCTTGCAGGCTAAAATTTGGATAGATGCCAATGTTTCCAAATAGATAGAGGTAAACACAACAATAAGCATGTATGTACATATATACAAACAAATACACCATAAAAGACTCCCCAACAGCTAGCTATTAGGAGGGTAAACACCCTAGGAGTACCACAGAGGGAAGGAGGGAGGGTAATCCTGACTGCAGATGCTATCCAGTTCGGACATCTACATTTATGGTAGGTACAAAACTGTACTATGTCCTTCATGGATGCATCTGCAGTCATAACAACTGGGTAGAATACCATAGCCAACTAGGGAGGAGGATAAAAGTAGATTATGGTGTGTTTAGGATCCCTTGCAGTACAGCAGTGGCAAACCCTGCTCGGGATCTGGAATATAGAGGCAAATTATAATGCTTGGCAAATGTATGCACGGAGGTCCAAGTAGCCGCCTCAATAATGTCTTTGGTTGCCACTCCTCGTAAGAAGGCTGTGGTAGTGGCTGTTGCCCTTGTAGAATGAGGTCTTATGTTCTGTGGAATTGGTTTTCCATGGAAGGAGTAACAGAATCGTATGCAATTTCCTATCCATTTGGAGATTGTCTGTTTGGAAATAGCTTTTCCTTCCCTTCCTGTTGCATAGGCTACAAAACGTTGGTCAGTCTTTCTGCTATTTTTGTTCTGTCCAAGTAGTAGCGTAGCTGTCTATGTACATCCAAGGTATGCAGTATTCTTTCCCTCTGTTTTGTGGGTTGGGAAAGAAGGTAGGTAGGTGGATTGCCTGGTTTAAAGACACTCTGGATACCACCTTGGGCATAAATGTAGGATTAGTCCTCATGGACACTCTATCTTGGTGGAAGATTAGGAAGGGTTGCACTGCCATTAAGGCCTGTAGTTCTGAAACCCTCCTTGCTGAAGTAATTGCCAGTAGGAAAGCAGTTTTCCATGACAGGTGTTGTAGGTCTGCTGTTGCTGCTGGTTCAAAGGGTGATAGTGTCAATTTTTCTAGCACAAAGTTCAAATCCCAAGCTGGTAATGGTGGTTTCCTTGGAGGTTTTACATTCTTGATTCCTCTGAGGAACTGCCTGAGCAAAGGGTGCGAAAAACAGGTGGATCAAAGCTGTATTTGGCTGAAATAGCTGATGCATGTATCTTGATGGAGGAGTAGGACAGGCCTGAATGAAGAAGTTCGCCAGATACTCCAGAATGTTAGGCATATCTATGTTTGACACATCTTTTCCTCTTTCTGTACTCCAGATGACAAACCTTTTCCATTTTCCAGCATAGTTCCTTCTTGTTGAAGGTCTGCGTGCTTCAAGAATAATGTCTTTTACTCTTTGGGAAAGTTCTGGATTAGCTGCTGCTATGTGATGTTCCATGCAGTTAGTTGCAACGTTTTAGGTTTGGATGTATGATGCTGTAGTTGTTCTGAGTTAACATCAAAGGCATCAGGGTATTGGCCACATATTGTTCGAGACATGCTCCTCAGTAGTGGGTACCAGTGTTGTCTTGGCCAGTTCGAGCTATCAGGATTATCCTTGGACGTTCTTCCTTGATTTTCAGTAGTACCTTGTGTATCAAAGGAAGAGGTGGGAATGCATATGCTGTTAGGCCTTTCCAGTTGAAGGAGAGCGAATCCACTTTCCATGCTAGTGGGTGGAATGTCCTTGTGCAGAATTTTTGAGCTGGTGATTGAGAGGTGATGCGAATAGGTCTATCTGTGGCATTCCCCATTTCTTTGAGATGGTCTTGAAGATGTCCGGGTTCAGCTTCCATTCGTGGGCATCCGAAGTGGTTCTGCTTAATATGTCTGCTAGAGTATTGTCTTTCCCCGGTACAAATATTGCCTGTAACTGGATGTTGTAGCTGAGTGCCAGGGTCCACAGTTCCAAGGTCATTCTGCATAGGGGTATGAATGAGTGCCTCCCTGTTTGTTGATGTACCACATGACTGTGGTGTTGTCTGTCCTTATCAACTGGCCCTCCTTGAGAAATGGTTTGAACTTTTGGATTGCCAGTTTTACTGCCAGCATTTCTTTTAGGTTGATGTGCAGGTGAAGTTGATCCTGTGTCCACAATCCTTGCACGCATTTGTCCAGCATGTGGGCCCCCATCCTAGGTCTGAAGCGTCTGTTGTGATGGTCTGGCTTGCTTGACATCTGCGAAAGGGTAGGCCTGGGTTTGACTGGCATGCCTGAGCCCACCATAGGAACTCCTGTTTTAAGCATGGAATTAGTGGGATTTCTGTTTCTAGACTGTGACTGTGTTGGGACCATAAATTCTTTAGGTACCACTGTAGTTTTCTCATATGTAGTCTGGCAAATGGAACCAAGATTATGCATGATGCCATGAAGCCCAAGGCCTGCAGTACTTTTCTTGCTGTTAACTTGTTCAGTTTTGTTAGTGCCAAGAAGTAAAGAGGAAGTTCTTTTTGTTTTTCTGTAGTCAGGAATGCCATTTGTTTTACTGTGTCCAATTCCGCGCCCAAGAATGTCCTTGTTTGGGATGGTATCAGCCTTGACTTTTGTAAATTGACTGTGTATCCCAGTGCTTGTAGCAAGTAAATGACCCTTTGTAAATCTGTTGTCAGCTTGCTTTTGTTGTCCCCTTGTAGCAGGCAGTCGTCCACGTATGGGTAAATTTGAATTCCCTGTAGTCTGCAATGGGCGATTACTGATGCCAGGCATTTTGTGAATACTCTGGGCGCAGTAGATAAGCCAAAGGGCAATGCTGAGAATTGATAGTGCTCTGATCCTGCAAGAAATCTGAGGTATCTTCTGCAGATTGGTCGAATGGGGACATGCAGGTATGCCTCCTTGAGATCTAGAGTTACCAGCCAAGACTCCTTGCCCAGCATGGGAAGAAGCTGCTGTAGTGTCAGCATTTTGAATTTTGGGACAATGATGGACAGGTCGAGAATTGGTCTCCAACTTTTTTCCTTTCTTGGAACTAGAATAGTCTGGAATAGAACCCCTTTCCTTGCTCTGCTGTAGGCACTCTTTCCACAGCTCTCATGTTTGCTAACTCCATTATCTGGCGTAGAGCCTCTGTTTTTTGATTTGGAGGTAGATTTGGCATTCCTCTTTTGACTGGCAAAGTGTGGAAGTGAAACCGGTAACCTTGATCTATGGTTTGTAAAATCCACTTGTCTTTTGTTATGCAGTGCCAGTTCCTTGAAAATAAGGTTAACTTTCCGCCTAGAGGAGCTGCTATTTGTTCCCTGGTAGGCGGATTTAGGGTTAAGTCACTGTGGTTGTGCTGATGTAGTGGCAGTGGCTGTGCCCGTGCCTCTGTTGTTACCTTGCCACTGTCGTCCTCTGTAGGCACCTCCTCTGGATTGGTTTCTGCCTCTGGAACGTCTATTCCTGCCCCTTTGAAATTTTGTGGAGTCAGGAAAGGACCAATTTTTGGCAGGCCAGTTCCTGCTAAACCTTGGGGGTTGAACCTGCAAGAAATCTTTAACCGTTTGAACAGATTTTGCCTTTTCTTCCATTTTCTTCATAACCTGCTGGGCAGGTGTACCAAACAAACTTGTCTTGTCCATAGGAGCATCTAGCAGCTTAGCTTTAACATGATCCGGTAAAGCTTGTTCCTTTAGCCATGCATGCCTTCTTATCACTGTGCCTGTCATGGCTGATCTAAATGAAGCCTCCAGTGCATCATAGCCACATTTTAAGGAATGGTTGCTAACCTGTTGTATGTTATTTACCATCTCTAATACATATTTCTTATCAAGAGATTCATCAGTGGTTAGTTTTTTAGTTAAATGATCAAGCATAAACTCTTGGTATTGTATCATGTGAAACTGACAGTTTAAAGCTCTAGCTGAGAGAGTAGCTGAAGTGTAGACCTTTTACCCCATCTGTCTAATGACCTTGCTTCCCTTTCAGAAGGAGTAGGGTTTTAGCTATGGTCGCTGCTACTGCCTTGGGACCCTGGGATATAGTTTCTGGGTCTGCAAGTGGGGCCTTGTAAAGGTGGTGATGAGTATCTGGCACCCTGTAAAATCTGTCTGGTTTGGCAGGGGCTGGGGTAAAGAATCTGGAGCGGAGCAAACATCATTGAAAGCATCATCCACCACAGAGAGAACAGGAGGTATAGCTAAGGGCCTGTGCTGTGGGAGGTGCAGAAAGGTCCTAAGTCTTTTCTGGAGTCTGAAAAATCCTGTTGCTGCCATTGGAACTGTTCTCGCATGGCATGCAAGGTTTCCCCAAAGGAGAATTCTTCTGGTGGGGAAGCAGCTGGAATGGATTCTTCAGCATCAGAATCTTCAAAATTGGAGAAGGGAGCCTCTGGCTGGTCAGTTATGTCTGATTCATCAGCAGATTCATCAGAGGACACTGGCTCAGGGGGCTCTGCCCTAGGTCTCTTCTCTGGGGGCTGAGAGGCCCTATCTGGGTGAGATTGAGATCCTCTGATTAAAGAAATTAAATCTTCTGCCAAAGTAAGCATTTGGGAACTAGAAGAGGGCCTGGATGAGTGTGGTTTAACAGGCACTGTTTTAGTAGTCTTGGCTGCTTTAGCCCTGGCGAAGGCCTTAATGGACATGGCTGCTGGAGGCCTAGCAGCACCACGTGCTGGGGTAGAGACATCCAAGGGGATGGTGTCTGATAAGTCAACCACCGTAGTGGGTAAAATTTCTGAGGTCGATTCAAGAGTTGTAGCAGGGGCCTCAGTTGTAGGAATAGGTTCAGCTGTACTTAGATCAGTTTTCTCGGTTTCGCCGAAACCGAGACACTCATGTTTGCTTAACCATGGTTTCGGCCGAAACCGCGAGTGTCGGTCTTTTTCTTTGCGGTTTTTGGTAGATTGGGTAGTCGGAGGATCCGACGGCATAATGTACGCAAAATCAGAACCGAAAAACTGTTCTGCAAACTCCGACCGACGCCTAAGCGCTCCGGTTGAAAGAAGCACAGGCCGAACAGGCTGCTACGTCGTGGGCTGGGCCTAAACAAGGCAGACAGTAAGAGTGGAAATCTTTATGAGGTATTTGTTTCCCACAGGTTAAACAATTGTTAACTTTTTCTGACATCGGCTGAGGCAAGAAAGAGTCCCCAACGGGGTACTTAGCTTTAGAAGTCTTCGAAGTAGTATTCGGTAGAAGTAATCTCTGGATCCGACCAACCGGCACTTGCGAACAGCTTCTGCTTCGGGCGCCACGCGGCAAGAAAGACTGAGGAAAATGGCGCCGGCTGATGCTTTTATACCCGAAGACCAGCAGAGATGACGTCGGGTGGAGTGCGACATCAGCCGAAGCCGGACCCGGACTTTGGAATCCGGCCGACTGAAGGGCTGCCTGACGACAGGACAACCCAGTTGTTATGACTGCAGATGCATCCATGAAGGACATCAACTCTCTGGAGTCAACTTGGGGTATAAAAATATACGTGCAAACATTTCCAGGCAAAAATACTAAATCTTCTAGATTTTGTTTCTTATTTTGGAGACATCATATATCCTCCCATTGTTTCTTTGTGAATTGCAAATCCAGTCTCTCTTCCTAATCCTTTCTAACCTCCTCCTCTGACCGATTCTTATAGTTATCGTGCAATATTTTATATGGTCTACTAATGATTCTTTTTTAATTGCAGCTTCTGTTCCAGATTCTATTAAAAACTTTACCAGTGCTGGTATTTTGATTAGGACTCCTATTTTTTTCTCTTTGCTATACCGATATAAATCCCCAACAGGGAAAGCTATCTCTAAACTGCAGTCCAAATAAGTTCTTGCCGTCTTCCCATTCTATCATCCTTCCCTCTCCCCATTCTATCATCCTTCCCTCTCTAGTTTTAGAACTAATACCTTGGTTTCTTTGCCAGTTTTCTCCAATAAACTGTCCCCCCCTTGCCTATTGTCTGTATCCCAAATTGCAGTCATCCCTATTGGCAGAATCCCCTTTCTGCATTCCAGTATTGGTTTAGTTCTCAGAATACTTTCTGCTACTTTATGGATATAGTATTATGCACGATTCTTTTCGCCTTAAAGGCCTGAATTCAAAATCACAGTCTTCCTTGTTTCTTGAGCTTCCCCGTGTTTCATCATCCCTTTCCACTTTGGATTACAGTTTTCTGCTTGTGCTATACATAGGAGTCTTAACTGTGTAGCTCTGAAATACCCTTCAAATTGGGTAATCCCAATCCGCCCTGTTCTACTAGAAGAATCGGCTTATCCCACTTGACTCTTGCCATCTTCCCCTCCCAGTTAAAGTCCTTCAGCTCTTTAATAATTGCCAACCACAACTTCTCCTCTGGTTGATAAAAATATGACTGACCTCTGTATAAGACTAAAGGGACTAAAAGCATTTTAACTGCTTGTGCCTTACTATCCATATAACAAAGCTTCCATTTTTCTCAGTTTTTGTATTATTTTTTAGTCTCTTCGTCATATCCTTAGCTGCCACACTAGAATAATTTTTAATCCATACTCCTAAATATTTCATTTTATCATATCCCCATAAATATGTGTATTCCTGAAACAGTTCATGCCTGGGTGCAGAATTCACCACTATTGACTTTGTTTTAGCTTCAAGAGATGTGAAATTGTTTCAAAATGATCCACAACACTAATACAAAATAGTATCATCTGCAAATAAAGACAGCTTTTCTTGACTACCATACCAATTATATCCTTGAATTTCTGAGTCCCTTATTTTCTTTGCCAGTAGTTCTAAATACCATGCAAATAATAAAGGTGAGAGAAAACCCTTGCCTGGTTCATCTGCTCAAGCAGAAGTTGTCAGAGAGGACCCCACTCACTTTAAATTTTCACCTCCGATCCCTCAAAGTCTCCTAATCAATTTTTTCAGGAAATGCAAATGCTTCCATTGCCCTGCTCAAAGTCCAAGCTTGCTCTGTCAAATGCTTTCTCTGCATCAAGACCCAACAACAACAATGGTATTTTCTTACATTTTGCTTCCCTCTGGATCATCATTTTCTGTTAATGTTGTCAAATGCTTGGCTCCCCTCCACAAAACTACATTGATCCATATCAGTTCTGTCATTACTTTTGCCATTCTTTTTGTTATTATAGACATGCACACTTTATAATCATGGTTTAGTACTGAAATGGGCCTGTATAAAGCTGGATCTCATGGATCCTTACCCTCTTCAGGTATTATAGCTACTACTGTTTTCTTCCAGGATGGTGGTACCTCCCCTCCTCTTAAGATATTGTTAAAACCTTCCTGGTCTTTATCAGTTTTTTTCCTCCTATTTTCCAAATTTCCACAGGAGTACCATCTATTCCTGGGGACCTTCCTGCAGATTGATTATACATCACAATTTTTATCTCCTCTCCTCTTATCCTTACTCTAAGTAATTGAGTCTCATCTACCTCTAACATTAGCGTATTTAATTTTTCCATAAATATTTCCATTTGTATCTTTTCTTGAATTTATATTGCTCTGCTTTATAGACTCTCAGAATTTCTGAAACATTTCTAATACCTCTACAGGATCTCATTACATTTTTTGTTATAGGCTCCCTTTTTACCTTCTGTTACCCGAGTTGTTGTGCTAAACGTTTTTGTGCTCTAGTGTTGTCAAAAAACAGTTGCTTAACAGCAACCTTTCTAAGCTTGTGCACGTTATTGAAGTAATCTCTTATTTTCTGCCTAGTATTCTGCAGTTGATCTTTTTCTGTGAGATTCCCCCTATTCTGCAATATTTTAACATTTGTCAGTTCTTCTAAATAATTCTTGTTACTTCTTAACTGTCGCTCGCCCTATGTTATGATTCAAGATGAACAGGCAGGGTAGTTAGTTTACATGCTTTATTATATACAAACATATCAGGATGGATAGCATCAACATAAAAGATAAACTCATTGGCAGAGCATTACATACATGCATGTGTACAACTCAACAGCTCTCTACAAAATGTCTTGCACGTGCTCAGTATTTATACACATGTGCAAGCACATGGAAACTTAAAGGTATACGTACATACTGATCTACATCCTCCCTCTTTAGTGAACTGCCCACAATAAAATGACATCTGAAAAACACATGCAATTATACACACACTGAGAAATAAACACAATGTTCATGTATAAGATTTGGTTTGGTTTGGTGCTGTGTATCTGGAACATGGTTTGGAAATGCGACCTGATCTAGCGATATAGCAATTAGGACTTGGTTTAGCAACAGGGACAGTCACTGGCGAACAATTTATTTCAGGAGCTTTGGGAATCTTCAGGAAAAGGGATATTTGCTAGAATGTCCTCTGGAACTGGAACACTGGATGACTCACTCTGAGACCTACAGTCTTTTTAACAGGCAAGATGCTGCAATACAGGCTCGGACACCAGTACTAAATGTTTCCGAATCCTCCTAAATTCAACTCCTTGTGATTCCACAATGTACAATCTCGGCTATGGAATACACTGACTCCAATCAGATCAAAACCTTTGGACGTCTGCATCCTCACTATCTACCCTTCTCCTAATGGATTGAATGGTTTGCTGGAGTTATCATAACTGGACTTCTGGGACAAATGCCTTTTCATAAGTTGAGCTCGCACTGCTTTGTTTTTCTAAGCACAGGGAACCAACATTTTGCTACTGATTGGTAGCATGGTTCATTTTTGTCTCAACAAAAGCCTTTGTGCAGGTGAACCAAGATATTTATCATGAGGAATAATTCTGAGATTCAGAAAAACATTACTGTTGTCTTGTTTTGACTTTTCTAATAACAGTTTCACACTTTGAACTGCACGTTCTGCAAAACCATTTGACTGTGGGTACACAAGGCTACTTGTACCATGAATAAAGTCCCAATCCAGCAAATCTCGAACTGCTGGCTTGTAAACTGTGTACCATTGTCAGAAATAACTTGCGTGGACTAGCATGGACTGCGAAATGACACTTCAACTTAATAATGACAGTACTAGATGACAGTACTAGATGCTAGATTAGTAGGTCAATCTCAAACCAATCTGAAAAAGAGTCTACTAACACAAAGTAGTGTTGACCATTTAATTCGAAAATTTCTGCAGCTACTTTCGACCAAGGTAGTTCAAGAATCTGGTTTAGCTGAAGTGGTTCTGTTGACGTGCCTTAGTACTATTATATACAGAACAAGATTAAAGTAAACTCAATATCTTGTGACATAGAAGGCCAAAATACTAGTCCTCTTGCCCTTCTTTTGGAAGGATCACTTCCGAAGCAAGATGGTAATTATGTTTTTTAGCAAGGATTTTGGAACAATCACTTTTGGACCTTTCATGATGATACCATTGTCAAACAAAATGTCGTTTCTGTAAGAAAAAAAGGTGGCACATCTACTGGTAAACAAGATCGCTTTGAAGACCATCCTTGACTAATAAAGTGGTAGAGCTTCTGAAGTATTGGATCTGAAGCTGTGTGACTTCTAAGTTCATCAAGACGTGTGGAAGAAGAATTTCTCACTTCCATAACTTCAAAATCAACAACCGGATGAGCAACCAGACTTTCATTCTGTTCAGCTTTTTTTGGGCAATTTGGATAATGTATCAGCAAGGTAAAGAAGTTGGTCTTTTGTGCAGACAAGATTGAAATTATATTTTTGCAATTTCAACATCATGCATTGCAATCTGGCTGCAGCAGTATGCAGAGGTGTTCGCAAAAGAGTGACTGGAGGTTGGTGATCAGTTCTGATTTGAAATGGGCAGCCATAAATATAATCATGGAACTTTGAACATGCAAACACAATTGCCAAGAGCTCTCTCTCTATCTGGGCATACTTCATCTCGGTTTGGGTTAGAGTGCTGGATGCATAGGCTACTGGTCTACCCTCTTATTTATTTATTTTATTTCCAGTTTGATGACCGGGAAGGTCCACTGGGCTCAAGGAGCCTGTTTTCAGTGGAGGCCCGGGAAGAAAAGCTCCACATCACAAACAGGTAAATCAAAGATATAATTATATAAAAATTAATGTAGAATTATATAAGATGTAGCAAATTAGAAATGCAAAAAAAAAAAAAAAAAAAAAAAAAAACACTCTTCATGACATAAATACACAGTTGATTAGAGAGCCATTTGCACAGCATATAGCTGAATTGAGGCAGCAGAAATAGTATCAACAAAATGCCAAATACTATCAAATTGTAACTCTTATGTTAATAGCATATAGTTGAAATGAGGCAGCAGAAGTAGTATGAACAAAATGCCAAATACTATAGGTTCATAGGTTCATACTAGGCTATCTGCCCGAGGGCATTTACAAGCCTAGCCCATCGTTTTGTGGCTTACGCCACCCCTTTAGTATGGGGAACTAAACCCATTATTTTGCTGTGCCTCTGTCGAGCAATGACACTGAGGTAATCCCTGGGGTATATCTGCGATCTCCCATCCATTGGTCAATATTTCTCTTGAACAAGGCCAGCGAGGTGCTCTGCCTCACATGTACTGGGATTTTGTTCCACAGCATAGGGAGTCTTTGGGTGATGAATCTATCCCTTCAGCACGTCCTATTAATAGTCGTGTCAAGGTTTAAGTCTCCCGCCCTTGTGGCTCTGATGGATCTGGATTTTTTGAGGTGAAGCATATTCATCAAATCTGGGTTTGACATGGCCTTGTATGTTAGGCAAAGGTCACCTCTGAGCAAGCGTGCGACTGAGTAGAGCTGGAGTTCTTTCAGTCGGGCAGCATAGGACAGATTTTTGAGACCCTTTATCCTTTTGGTGAGGAACTTTTGTGGCCTCTCCAGCTGCTGCAAGTGTCGGGTCAGATACATTCGAATGGGGCATTGTACTCAATCATTGGTCTGATGAGTGATGAGTAAAGGGAGACTATGACCTCCCTTGATCTAGATGAGAATCCCTTCATGATAAGGTGGGCAATGTAGAAGGTCTTCCTAACTACTTTAGCTACATGGGTGTCGAATGACAGACTACTATCAACCTGGGTCCCCAGGTCCCTGATAACTTCTTCTGCGCTCAGTGGATTGCCACCTATTTGGTAGCTAGGGGTAACCTTGTTTTTCCGAAGGGTATGACTATGCATTTTTGGCATTTAACTTTAGGCCGTGGCTCTGGCACCAGTTATCCGCTTCTGTGAGACCCTTCTGAAGGATATCTGTGTCAGATGTGTTTTCTACTATGGCCAGTTTGCAGTCATCTGCAAACTTTGTCAGCCATAACCCTCCTGTGTTTGCTTGTACTGGAGAAGTAGATGCCAAACAAGAGTGGGCCCAGGACTGAGCCCTGTGGGACACCACTTGTGACAGGCTTTGAGTCTGACATGGCGCCAGCAACTCTGACCCTGTGGGTTCGGTCACTCAGCCAGTTTGCAACCCATCTTGTGATGTATGGGTTGACATTTAAGCTGATGAGTTTTTCAATGATACCCGAGTGGGGTATTGTATCAAGGCCTTAGCCAGATCGAGGTAGGCTGTATGGACTGCCTTTCCTCATCAATGGCTTTGGTGACTGTTTCCAAAAGTCAACCAAATTTAAAAGGCATGATCTGCCTTTGACAAAGCCAAACTGGGTTGGATCCAAAGTCTGCAAATTCCCTATGTCTTTATTTATGAGGTCCATTATGATCCTCTCCATGGCTTTGCAGATAAGGCTTGTCAAGCTAATGGGCGGTAATTTCCAGGGTCGGTGGAGGCACCGCCTTTGTGGAGTGGTACCACAGTTGCAGTGCGCCACTCCTGGAGTGCGTATCCAGAGGTAAGACTATGATTAAACAGCTGTCCTAGCTGTGGGTTTAATTCCTCATTGAGTTCATGGAGCACACAGCCGGGGACACCATCAGGTCCCATGGATGCTGTGTTTTTGCTTTGGAGAGAGCAGTTCTCACTTGGGCGCTGGAGTTGTTTGGGCGGTTGCAATCGTTTGATATAGATATCTCTCCTTTTGGCGGGGAGAAGTTTGCACTGAACCTGTCAGCCAGTATGTTGGCAATGTCTGTAGGATCAGTAATCTTCACATCATTTTGAACTAGCTCTGAGCATATCTGGGAGTTTCCTCCCAGGTTTCTAACATAGCTAAAGAAGGCCTTATGATTGTCTTTTTGAGTCTTTAGCTATTTTTCTCTCAAAATTTGCTTTGGAAGATTTTATGAGAGCTCTTAGTTTTTTACTTATAGTGATCAAGGGTGTCTTACCTTTTAAGGATTTTGCTCTATCTTGTAGTAGCTTCCTCCTTTTGTTGTAGAGTTTGTTTATGGCTGGGGTCCACCAGACTGGACGCTTGCCTTTGGTACAAAGAGTCTTTGTTTTGCTTGGGATTGCCTTATCCATGCAGTCCTGTAGGTGCTGGTAGAAGGCATTTGTAAGTGATTCAGCGGCTTGAGTACTGTTTTCCGCCAGCTCGGGGGCCTTAAAGGAGACCACACTAGTCTTTAGAAGTGTGAAGTCGGCTTTTGAGAAGTTCTTTACTGTGGTCTTTTTATTTCAGGTGGGGTGGGATGAGGACCTCCAGCGAGATTAGTTTGTGGTCTGATCTCACCAGTGAGGGTACACCTCCGTGTTGAACATTGTGCTCCCATGTTCGTGATGATGAGATCAAGTATGTTGTCTCCTCTTGTGGGGATGGTGACTAGTTGTTCCATGGCATTTGAGTTTATGAATTCCAGGAACTTTTGGGCTAGGGTGTTTGGGCTTGAGTAGTGTTCCCAGTCTATATTAGGGTAATTGAAGTCACCTAGTATGATGGTGTTTGGTGATACATTTATCCCTCTAGTGTTTTCAGGAAGGCCATGTGAGGTTCCTGAGTTTGTGAGGGTGGCCTGTAACATGCTACAATTTGCAGAGCAGTCTTGCCTATGGTTAATTGCACCTGGATGGTCTCCGATGCATCGTGCGTTGCCACCAGTCTTGAGGTGTGGGTGTCCTTGATGAATATGGATACCCCTCCTCCTTTCTTGGTATTGTCCGGATTTTGGGGCCGGAACGCATGATATGAGGTAAAACCTGATAGCGCTGGGGTGCTCTCGGGAGCCTTGAACCAGGTTTCTGTCACAGCACAGACATCGATGTTCTCCATACTGAGAAGGGCCTCGAGTGCGTGCATTTTGAAATTTAGACTTCTGGCACTGAGCAGCATTACCCTTAGTTTTTTTCCTGTTTTGTGTTCTAGGGTGGTAGGTTTAGAATTTGAGCCTTGGCTAAAAAGGCACTATGGGGTGGCATGAGCCTTTTCCAATATCCGTAATCCCAGGGGTGACAGGTGCAAGCCGTCCCTTGCAAAGCAGCGTGGCTTGTCCAGCATGTCATCCCAGGCAGACAGACACTGGATCCCCTTTGAATGACACCAGTGTTTAAGCCAATTGTTAAAGCTGATCATCTTATCTCTGTATTGTGGCATCATTCTTGGTGAAGGTAGGATACTGCTCAAGGTCAGGGTCATACCTGCCTGGGCTACATAATCAGAGAGCTCCTCAATGTCTCTTTTCATGTAGTCCAAGGAGGTACGTCTCAGGTCGTTCACACCAGCGTGGACAATGACCGAGTCATATTTGTACCTGCTGTTGAGAGACTTGAGTGCTTGCGTTATGTGGCGGATTCTAGCGCCCGACAGGCAGCTTACTGTGACCTTCTCCTTACTCAGTCTGGTGAGCGGGACGTCAGTGTGTCTGACTATGGAGTCACCAATGACTAGTGTGTCTGGCATTGTGTTTGGCCTTAAGGGCTGTGACTGTTTGACACACTGACTGTGAGGTCTATGTGTTGCAGGTGTTGTGTTCTGAGGTGGTGGCTGTTTGGGTGTCTGCTTTGGTGGCCTCTGCTGTTTTGGTAAATTTTTGATCAGAGCCTCCGAGTATGTCTTTGTGTGTTTATGTGTATGATTTGAGGTTGTAATGGTACTATGTGAGACTGGAATTTAGATGGCCCAAATAGTTTAAACTTTGCTAGCCGGCGCTGCCCTAGTGTGCAGCGGTGGCAACTCCGCGCTAAGTCTCACTAACGCGCGTATAGCGCGTTTTATAACAGGGGGCTGAAAAGAGCTACGAACTGGCCCAAAACGACCAATGGGCTACTAGTTACTGGCTGAAACCTTACCAGATCAGACAAAAAGGCCGCTCAGTGCTACCCACTCCCACTGGTTAGCAAAGAAACTTCCCTCCTTCCAAATATGGCAGTGATTCAGTATCAGGAACTAAAAACAAAGTCCAGGGATCAGCAACTCTGAAACTGGACTATTCTAGTTCAGTGAGGCGGGAAAACAAGAGATAGTGTTTTTTTTTTTTTTTTTTTTTTTTTTGTAAAGAAACAGAAAAACAGACAGTAAATGCTTTAAATGCTGTAAATTGGCTAGCACACTTTAGTGTGTAGCCTACAGTAACAATTTGCAACAAATAGAAACTTTAAAGTGCAATAAACAATGTTACAATGCAAAGTTTGACTTAAGTAGCTGTAAATCAGGCAAAAAGCAGTAGATCAGGCGAAAAATGCAGTCGCTAGCTTAAATACAGTTTGGAAAGCCACAAAAATACTTATATCAGGTAGAAGGTCACTCTTCTAGCCTTCTGCTGCTTGGAACTCTGCAGGCCACCACGCGGATACTGTGCTGAGTTGGTACAAGCTGAAAAAACGCGCGTATAGCGCGTTTTATAACAGGGGGCTGAAAAGAGCTACGAACTGGCCCAAAACGACCAATGGGCTATATACAGTATTTACATTATATACATTCAAGGTTTTGATGTTATATTACGTTATATTAAGCGAGAGGCAGCTGTAGAGGAAAAACAGCACGGTGTAGGGGAATATGTACAAGTACATGTATAAGAGACAGTGGCAGGCTTAGGTAGGTAGATTGCAGTTAACATTTCCATTTATCGGAGAGGTAGGAATGGAGCTGGGATTTAAAGTGTTCAAAGTTTTTAGAGATTCGTAGTGAGGATGGAAGCGAGTTCCACTTTTTGGCTAAGGAAAAGGATAGGAGAAACTGGCCAGCCGGATGTTTTGGTTTGTATACAGTAAGTGGATTTTGATGAGCAGATCTTAGGGGTCTGTGAGGTGTGTAAAATGGTAGGATATTTGTTAGAGCAGGGCAAGCAGTGGGTTTAAAGATCAATTTGTGGGCTGTAGTGAGTTGGAGGTAGTCAAGTTAGGAAGCTCTAGTCAGTTTAGCATGTGGAGAGAGGTACAATGGTGGGAGGAGTGGTTAGATTTAGTAGCGAATTTAGAGATTTTGTTGCAACAAATTTCAAGTTTTGCAGAGATGGTGGAAGAGAGGTTGGTTAGTAGTGGAGCACCGTACAGTAGTAAGTAGGTAGTGGCACACCCAAAGGACAAACACAGCAGGATGGTGCGAGAAACAATCAGTAAAGTCAAAGGTAAGTATATGGGAAGGTAAGCAGGGAAGGTAGAGGAAGGTGTTTGAAAAGAAGACTTAAGAGGCTTTAGTATAAATACTGACTGAAATATGAGAGGAGAAGAAGAGGAGAGTGAAAAACTAGGGTTTTAATTCTGTAGGTAGAAAAATAACAAAAGGCATCAGAGGCAGATAAAGTCTGCCATCTAGTGGTCAAAAACCAGAAATTACAGAGAGGAGACAGCAAAAGGCTGGAGATCAGAAATTCAGAAAGGAAGGCTTAAAGGAAGTATAGCTACTAAAAGCCTAGGAAAACGTGGGTAAGGGGGTACAGAGTAAAAGAAGGCAGAGCAGAGGGGTTATGGCTGCTTGCTATACTGGTGGGTTTACACTAGAGAGCTAGTAAGTTAGTTAACAATATCATAACCATGTAGAGGGAGGTAGAACCTCATATGACATGCTTTCTTTAGTTATCTTGGAGTTCAACACAGGGAGAAATTGTATCAGTTTCCCAGGAGGGGTGTAGGATAAGTAGGTATGGTGGGTGAGGTCTGTAGGTCTTAGATGTCCAGCAGGGCACAACCAATGGCAGATAAATTAGGTACAGCTGGAGAATACAAAAAAAAAATAAATAAAGGGAGAGGGTTGTAATAAGGAACACAATGTGAATATCAGGAAAGAAGTAGGTTAGCCAACAAAATGCATTTTAGCTGGTTCAAAACATAATTTTGAGAGAAAAATTGCCATGGATTCAAAGGACAATCATAAGGCCTTTTTCAGCTATGTTAGGAACCTGGGTGTAAACTCCTAGATATGCTCAGAATTAGTCCAAAATGATACAAAAATCACTGAACCCACAGACATTGCCAACATACTGGCAGACAGGTTCAGTGCAAACTTCACCACCCTCTCCCCCCCTAAAGGAGAGATAAAGTACAGTTTTGTACCTACCATAAATGTAGATGTCCGAACAGGATAGCATCTGCAGTCCTTACAAATGGGTTGTCCTGTTGTCAGGCAGCCCTTCGGTCGGCCGGATTCCAAAGTCCGGGTCTGGCTTCGGCTGGTGTCGCACTCACCCGACGTCATCTCTGCTGGTCTTCGGGTATAAAGGCATCAGCTGACGCCATTTTCCTCAGTGTTTCTTGCCCCAGATGCCAGTTGCCCTCTTGGAACACTAAATTTTGGGTAGATGCCAATGTTTCCAATAAAAATAGAAGGCAAACACAAAACATAAGCATGTATGTACATATATACAAACAAATACACCATAAGATATCCCCCCCTAGCTAGCTATAAGCAGGGCAAATACCCTAGGAGTACCACAGAGGGGAAGGAGGGTGGGTAATCCTGACTGCAGATGCTATCCTGTTCGGACATCTACATTTATGGTAGGTACAAAACTGTACTATGTCCTTCAAGGATGCATCTGCAGTCCTTACAAATGGGTAGAATACCATAGCCAAACTAGGGGAGGAGGAAGTAGGATTATGGTGTAGTTAGGATCCCTTGCAAAACAGCAGTGGCAAACCCTGCTCGGGATCTAGAGTATAGAGGTAAGTTATAATGCTTGGCAAATGTATGCACGGAGGTCCAAGTAGCAGACTCAATAATGTCCTTGGTAGCCACTCCTCTTAAGAAAGCTGTGGTAGTGGCAGTAGCCCTTGTAGAGTGAGGCCTTATGTTCTGTGGAATTTGCTTTCCATGGTAGGAGTAACAGAATCTTATGCAATTTCCTATCCACTTGGAAATTGTTTGTTTGGAAATTGCTTTTCCTTCCCTTCCTGTTGCATAGGCTACTAATAGCTGGTCTGTTTTTCTATTACCCTTGGTTCTGTCCAGGTAGTAGCGCAACTGCCTATGTACATCCAAGGTATGCAAGAGTCTTTCCCCCCTGTTCTGTGGATTGGGAAAGAAGGTAGGTAGGTGGATTGCCTGGTTTAGAGACACTCTGGATATCACCTTAGGCATGAATGTAGGATTAGTTCTCATGGATACTCTATCTTGATGGAAGATTAAGAAGGGTTGTACTGCCATTAAGGCCTGTAGTTCTGAAACCCTTCTTGCTGAAGTAATTGCCAGTAGGAAAGCAGTTTTCCAGGATAGGTGTTGAAGATCTGCTGTTGCTGCTGGTTCGAATGGAGGGAGTGTCAATTTTTCTAGCACAAAGTTCAAGTCCCATGCTGGTAATGGTGGTTTCCTAGGAGGTTTTACATTCTTGATTCCTCTCAGGAACTGTCTGAGCAGAGGATGTGAGAAAACAGGGGGATCGAAGCTGTATTCTGCAGAAATAGCTGATGCATGTATCTTGATGGAGGAGTAGGACAGGCCTGTATGGAGAAGTTCTGCCAAATACTCCAGGATGTTGGCAATATCTACCTTTGACACATCTTTCCCTCTTTCAGTACTCCAAATGACCAACCTTTTCCATTTTCCTGCATAGTTCCTTCTTGTTGAAGGTCTGCGGGCCTCAAGAATAATGTCTTTAACCCTTTGAGATACATCTGGGTTAGTTGCTGCTATGTAATGTTCCAGGCAGTTAGTTGCAGAGTTTTCAGGTTGGGATGCAGGATGTTGTAGTTGCTCTGAGTTAACAGCAAGGGAATCAGGGGTAGTGTCCACGTTTCCCCTCGAGACATGGTCCTCAGTAATGGATACCAATGTTGCCTTGGCCAATTTGGAGCTATCAGAATTATCCTTGGACGTTCCTCCTTGATTTTCAGTAGTACCTTGTGCATCAAAGGAAGAGGTGGAAATGCGTATGCTGTCAGGTCTTTCCAACTGAAGGATAGAGAGTCCACCTTCCAAGCAAGTGGGTGGTATATCCTGGTGCAGAATTTCTTGAGCTGGTGATTGAGTGGGGACGCGAATAGGTCTATTTGTGGTATCCCCCATTTCTTTGTGATGGTCTTGAAGATGTCCGGGTGTAGCATCCATTCGTGAGCATCCAAGGTAGTTCTGCTTAACATGTCTGCTAGGGTGTTTTCTTTTCCTGGCACAAATATTGCCTGTAACTGAATGTTGTAGCTCAGAGCCATATTCCATAGGTCCATAGCCATTCGGCATAGGGGGTATGAATGAGTGCCTCCCTGTTTGTTGATGTACCACATGACTGTGGTGTTGTCTGTCCTTATCATCAATTGGCCTTCTTTGAGGAATGGTCTGAAATTCTGGATTGCTAGTTTTACTGCCAGCATTTCTTTTTGATTTATGTGCAGGTGCAGCTGATCTGGAGTCCATAAGCCTTGAATGCAGTGGTCCAGCATGTGGGCCCCCCAACCGAGGTCTGAGGCGTCTGTTGTGAGGGTTTGGCTTGGTTGAATGTTGTGGAAGGACAAGCCTGGATTTGACTGGCATGCCTGAGCCCACCATAGGAAGTCTTGTTTCAGGCATGGGATTAGTGGTATTTCGGTTTCTAAGCTGTGCCTGTGTTGAGACCATAAATTCTTCAGGTACCACTGTAGCTTTCTGATATGCAGTCTGGCATAAGGGACCAGGATTATGCAGGAGGCCATGAAGCCCAAGGCCTGCAGTACTTTCCTTGCTGTTAGTTTGTCCTGTTTTGTTAATGCCAAGAAATAAAGAGGAAGTTGTTCTTGTTTTTCTGCAGTTAAGAATGCCATCTGTTTTACTGTGTCCAATTTTGCACCCAAAAATGTCTTTGTTTGGGATGGTATCAGTCTTGACTTTTTTAAATTGACTGTGTATCCCAGGGCTTGTAGTAAGCAAATGACCCTTTGTAAGTCTTGTGTCAGCTTGCTTTGGTTGTCCGCTTGTATCAGGCAGTCGTCCAGGTATGGATAAATTTGGATTCCTAGAAGCCTGCAATGAGCGATTACTGATGCCAGGCATTTCGTGAACACTCTGGGCGCAGTAGATAAGCCAAAGGGCAATGCTGAGAATTGATAATGCTCTGATCCTGCAAGAAATCTGAGGTATCTTCTGCAATTTGGTCGTATGGGGACGTGCAGGTATGCCTCCTTGAGATCTAGAGTTACCAGCCAACACTCCTTGCCCAGCATGGGAAGAAGTTGCTGTAGGGTCAGCATTTTGAATTTTGGAACAATGATGAATGTGTTTAAAGCGGACAGGTCTAGAATAGGTCTCCAACTGTTCTCTTTTCTTGGTACTAGGAAGAGTCTGGAGTAGAATCCCTTGCCCTGATCTGTAGGTGGTACCCTTTCTACAGCTCTCATTTTTGTTAATTGAGTTATTTGTTTTAGAGCTTCTGTCTTTTGATTTGGTGGCAGGTTTGGCATTCCTCTTTTTACTGGTAAGGTGTGGAAATGAAACCTGTAGCCTTGATCTATAATTTGCAAAAATCCACTTGTCTCTTGTGATATAGTGCCAGTTTTTTGAAAATAAGGCTAATTTTCCGCCTAAGGGTGCTGTTATTTGTTCCCTGGTAGGCGGTGTTAGAGTCAAGTCACTGTGATTGTGTTGTAGTGGCAGTGGTCGAATCTGTGCCTCGTTGGTTATTGCCTTGCCACTGGCGTCCCCTGTAGGCACCTCCTCTGGTTTGATTTCTGCCTCTGGAACGTCTATTCCTGCCTCTTTGAGATTTAGAGGAGTCTGGAAAGGACCAATTTTTGGAAGGCCAGTTCCTGCTAAACCTTGGGGGCTGAACCTGTAAGAAATCTTTAACTGTTTGTACAGATTTTGCCTTCTCTTCCATTTTCTTCATTACTTGCTGGGCAGGAGAACCAAATAGACTGACCTTATCCATAGGAGCATCTAATAGCTTTGCTTTAACATGATCCGGTAAGACCTGTTCTTTCAACCATGCATGCCTTCTTATAACTGTGCCAGTCATGGCTGATCTAAATGAAGCCTCCAGTGCATCATAGCCACATTTTAAAGAATGGTTACTAACCTGCTGAATGTTATTGACCATCTCTAGAACATATTTCTTATCTAAGGGATCATCAGAAGACAGTTTCTTAGTTAACTGATCAAGCATAAACTCTTGGTATTAGATCATATGAAACTGACAGTTCAGGGCTCTAGCTGAGAGAGTAGCAGAGGTGTATACTTTTTTACCCCATCTCTCTAAAGACCTGGATTCCCTTTCAGAAGGGAGAGGGTTTTTCGCTGAGGTCGTAGCCACTGCCTTAGGTCCCTGGGAAATAGTCTCAGGATCTGCAAGAGGGGCCTTGTATAAGTGGTGATGAATGTCCGGTACCCTGTAAAACCTATCGGGCTTAGCAGGGGCTGGAGGTAAAGTATCTGGAGCAGTGCAAACATCATTAAATGCATCATCCACAACAGGAAGAACTGGAGGTATAGCTAAGGGTCTATGTTGCGGTAAGTGTAAAAAGGTCCTAAGCCTTTTTCTTGAATCTGAAAAATCTTGTCCTTGCCATTGGAATTGCTCTCTCATGGCATGTAAGGTTTCACCAAAGGAAAATTCCTCTGGTGGAGAGGCAGAAGGAATAGATTCTTCTGCATCGGAATCTTCATATGTAGAAAAAGGAGCCTCTGGATGGTCTGTAATGTCTGTATCATCAGAAGAGTCATCTGAGGACACTGTCTCAGGGTGCTCTGCTCTAGGTCTCTTCTCTGGAGGTTGAGAGGCCCTGTCCGGGTGAGATTGGGATCCCCTTATTAAAGAGATGAGATCCTCCGCCAGTGTAAGCATTTGGGAACTGGAACTGGGCCTGTGAGAGGGGGGCTTAACAGGCACAGACTTAGCAGATTTGGCTGCTTTAGCCCTGGCAAAGGCCTTTATAGACATGGCTGCAGGAGGCCTAGCAGCACCACGTGCTGGGGTAGAGACATCCAAAGGGATGGTATCCGATAATTCTTGAGTAACCACATTAGTAGGCAAAACTTCAGAGGCCGATTCAACTAGGGTAGAAGGGGCCTCGGTAGTAGTCATGGATTCGGCTGAGGATTGAACCGTTTGCTCGGTTTCGGCCGAAACCGAGACACTCGCGGTTTGCTTAACCGTGGTTTCGGCCGAAACCGCGGACCGTGAGTGTCGGTCCTTCTCTTTGCGTTTCTTAACAATTTGTGTAGTCGGAGGGTCTGACGGCATGTTGTACGCAAAATCTGAGCCGAAAAACTGTTCAGCAAACTCCGACCGACGCCTAAGCGTTCGTCGGTTGAAGGAAGCACAGGCTAAACAAGCTGCTACGTCGTGGTCTGGGCCTAAACAAGGTAGACAGTAAGAGTGGAAATCTTTATGAGGTATTTGTTTTCCACAAGTTAAACAGTTATTTACTTTTTCTGACATCGGCTGAGGCAAGAAAGAGTCCCCAACGGGGTACTTAGCTTTTTAGAAGTCTTCGAAGTAGTATTCGGTAGTAGTAATCTCTGGATCTGACCGACCGGCACTTGCGAACAGCTTCTGCTTCGGGCGCCACGCGGCAAGAAAGACTGAGGAAAATGGCGTCGGCTGATGCCTTTATACCCGAAGACCAGCAGAGATGACGTCTGGTGAGTGCGACACCAGCCGAAGCCAGACCCGGACTTTGGAATCCGGCCAACCGAAGGGCTGCCTGACGACAGGACAACCCATTTGTAAGGACTGCAGATGCATCCTTGAAGGACATCTATCCCAGCGGACTGTAGCCTCCCAGACATCTCAAATACGCAGGTGAAAGCTGATCTCTCTAAAGCTAAAAACACAGCATCAATGGGACCGGATGGTGTCCCCGGCTGTGTGCTACACGAGCTAAATGAGGAATTAAACCTGCACATAAGGCAGCTGTTTAATCTCAGCCTTACCACAGGATACGTGCCCAAGGAGTGGCGTACGGCAACTGTGGTCCCACTCCACAAAGGCAGTGCCTCTACGGACCCTGGTAATTACCGCCCCATAAGCTTAACAAGTCTAGTCTGTAAAGCTATGGAGAGGATCATAATGGAGCTCAAACAAAGATATAGGGGACTTGCAGACATTGGACCCGACCCAGTTTGGCTTCGTCAAGGGAAGATCATGCCTTTTGAACTTGGTCGACTTCTTCGAAACAGTCACCAAGGCCATTGATAAGGGAAAGGCAGTCCATACAGCCTACCTTGACCTTGCAAAGGCTTTGCACACAATACCCCACTCGGTATTGTAGAAAAACTTACCAGCTTAAATGTAAACCCATATGTCACAAGATGGGTTGCAAACTGGCTTAAGGACAGAACCCACAGGGTTAGAGTTGCTGGCGCTATGTCAGACTCCAAGCCGGTCACAAGTGGTGTCCCACAGGGCTCGGTCCTTGGCCCCCTATTGTTCGGAATCTACTTCTCAGAAGTATAGGCCAACATGGGAGGACTTTGGCTGACAAAGTTTGCAGACGACTGCAAACTGGGCGCCATACTGGAAAGTGCATCAGACACGGATATCCTTCAGAAGGGACTCACGGAAACAGATAGCTGGTGCCAGAGCCATGGCCTGAAGTTAAACGCCAAAAAATGTGTAGTCATACCCTTTGGGAAAAACAAGGTAACCCCAAGCTACCATATAGGTGGCAATCCACTAAGCACAGAAGAGGTTATCAGGGACCTGGGGACCCAGGTTGACAGTGGCCTTTCTTTTGACACTCGCGTTGCTAAAGTGGTTAGAAAGACCTTCTACATTGCCCACCTGATCATGAAGGATTCACATCCAGATCTAGTGAGGTCATTGTTCCCCTGTACTCTTCACTTATCAGACCAATGATAGAGTACAATGCCCCATTCGGGATGTATCTCACCCGACATCTGCAGCAATTGGAGAGACCCCAAAAGTTCCTCACCAAAAGGATAAAGAGACTCCAAAATCTGTCATATGCTGCCAGATTGAAGAAACTCCAGCTCTATTCAGTCGCATACCGCCTGCTCAGAGGTGACATGTGCCTGACATACAAGGCCATGTGCAACCCGGAATTAATGGACATGCGCCACCTCAAAAATCCAAATCCACCAAAACCACTAGAGCAAGTGACTTAAACCTTAGCACGGACATAAATAGGACGTGCTGGAGGGATAGATTTATCACTCAGAGACTCCCTATGCTGTGGAATAAAATCCCGGTCCATGTGAGGCAGAGCACCTCGCTGGCTCTGTTCAAGAGAAATCTTGACCTGTGGATGGGAGATCGTAGGTTTACCCCGGGAATCATCTCTGTGTCACTGCTGGACAGAGGCACAACAAACTAATGGGCACAGTATTTTTTTATACAAGGGGTGGCGTAAGCCACAAAAATTTGGGCTAGGCTTATAAATGCCTTAGGGCAGATCGCCTAGTATAAACCTATGAACCTATGAACCTATAAGCTATCTACAACAGATTAATTGTCGTCATAAACTAGGCACAACACATTGTACACAATTTGCACAAACAAAGCATCCTTCTTTGACGAGTTAAGCAAGACAGCTAGATAAAGAACTTTGCAGGCATAGAAAATAGGAGCGTTTTCTTAAGTTAACAGGCGTCTTAAGTTTAAACAGTAATGTAAGCTAAAAAAACAGTTGCATTTAAAACATTGTAGCTGGTAATCAGCATCAGGTCGATCCTAGGCACAACAGTATGCACGCTTTTTCATTTACAATTGCTGGAGACTGCGTAGCAACAAGAATACGAGATACTATTGCAGCTAGGGAGAGCTAGTAGAAATAGCAAAAATGCGTGGGCAAATCTACATCCACAGCGTGGATAGTTTATAAGATAAATAAGGCTAATATGTAATTGCTGTTAGCAAGATACATATTGAAGAATGACTGCACCAAGACCAAACTTCGAAGCATCACAAGAATAACTGGTTTGTGAACATCATAGTATCTGAGAGTTGGTGGACTGGCAAATCTCTGTTTCAGGACATCAAATGCTCCTTGGTGTTGTTCTAACCAGGACCAGGATACATCTTTTCATGTCAACTCTCTGAGCTGTGCTGAAAGTTGGCTCAAGTCTGGAATGAACTTGTCTAGGTAGTTAACCGTACCAAGAAAACTTTGTAGAGCTTGAACATTGTCCAGAGCTGACATCTCAAGAATTGCTGTTTGCTTGGAAAACAAATGACTAACATACGTAACTTCTCATAGCCTGAACTTGCACGCCTGAGAATTCAGCTTAAGACTCACTTCATGTGCTATTTCCAGAACTTTCTTGAGGTTTCTGTCATGCTCGGCTGCACCATTACCACCTACTAGAATACCATCTACTATAATAGCACACGGATAACCAGAAAATATTTGTTCCATTGGACGCTAGACAACTTAATTGGCAGAATTTATCACAAATGGCATTCTCAAAAATCTGTACCTACCAAAAGGAGTACTGAATGTGGATAGCAATGAAGATTTTCGGTCAAGCAAAATTTGCCAAAATGAGCTCTGCATCCAAAATAGAAAAAAAGTGGCATTTGGCATAAGAGCAGCGACTTCTTCGACTGTACGCACAGGATGATGAGGTCTTTTCAGTGCTTTGTTCAACTCTCTTGGATCAACACATATTCCGATATTATCTGAGCTTTTCTTATGAGCTATTAACATGGAAGATACCCATTCAGTCTGTTAGTCAACTGGACAAAGTACACCTTGCTGCACCATTTTGTCTAGCTCGGCCTTGACTCTGTTCTGCATAGCTACTGGAACTTTCCAGGCAGGTCTGTCAACTGGGCTGACTTCAGGTCGAACTTAATGGAGTACACAACTGGGAGTTTGTCTTCGAAAAGATCAGCATAGGTACAGAAAATAGACTGGGCAAAATTAGAACAGTAGCCTTTTAAGCTTACATGGTGGATTTTCTCATTACATGAAATCAGTCCCATTCTCAAACTGTCTTGGAAGCCCACCAATGACTGCACATGTTCTTTTGATTACATAAAATTGCAAGTCATAGCGGTTCCCAGCAAAGTAACATGAAAGCATTACTGAACCTTCAGTTTGAGTTTTTTCACCACCATAAGTAACAAGCTTCGCACACTTTACCAAATCAAACTTCTCACCAGCACATACTCTAGCAAATGCTTACGGTGACATAACATTGCACTTTGACACATGGCCGGCATTAGGCATAGGCCAACTAGGCAGCCGCCTAGGGCGCCCGTGTAGCAGGGGCACCTTTCCAGTATTTATTTGGTGCAGGTAGACTAAGATGGGGGCACCAGGTAATGTGTTGGGGGGCGCTGTGGAGCTGTTTTGCCTAGGGCACCAGTTGACCTAGGGCCGCTCCTGCTTTGACAGGTTCAACTTTGACGTCTATGGGTTTCCCATTTATCCAAACAGAACAAAATACTTCATTCCTTGCCCACAAATCTACTGCATTGAAAGTTTCATTAAACCTAGACATAGCAACAACATAAAAAGCAGGGTCGCATCTTTCTAATTGATCAACTTGTCTCTTTGAATGTCCTCTTTTAATAAAAGATATCTTGCCATTTTAAAAACAGTGACTCTCCACTAAAACTAAACTTTTTAGACAGGTAAAGATAGAAGTTATGTTCTTACCATAACGTTCCATGTTAGTTGTCTTCTTCTCGCCTTCTTTCTTGCTGGATGGGTTCGGAGCCGACCTCGGCTCCGACTCAGCCACTCTAAAAGCTCGAGAGTTGGTTCCACCGGCTCGAGGCTCCCCTTATATCCCACAATGCTAGGCGGTATTACCTCAGATCTCGTTTGTAAGCTATGCCCAGCCAAAAATAACTCCAGAACCACTGGAAAAGAAAAAGAACCCACCTCTACAAAAGGAAGGGAAGATGGTCACCTGAAAACCTGAAGAAGGAATATATGCACAGAAAGGCATATACCTATGTACAATAGAGGTGGTAGAAAGAGAGGTCACAATCAAACTCCTCTAGGTCTGTCCAGGCTAGGGGGAAGGAGGGTGGGACGCAAGAAAGAAGGCGAGAAGAAGACAACTAACATGGAACGTTATGGTAAGAACATAACTTCTATATGTTAAGTTGTCAATCTCGCCTTCATTCTTGCTGGATGGGACCGCGTCCCTAGCACCTTGTCCCGGGTGGCCTATCGGAACAGACTCTTGAGAACAGTGGAACCAAAGTTAGCTCTATGTCTAGAAGCTAAATCCAACTTGTAATGAGAAATGAAAGTGTGAGGAGTAGCCCAAGTAGCCGCTGCACAAATGGTGTCAATAGGCAGCCTGTCTTGGAAGGCAATAGAAGTAGCCAAAGCTCTGGTGGAGTGAGCCTTAGGTTTGCTAGGCAGCTTTTGGTGTCTAATTTCATAAACAAGGGAAATCAGAGATGTTAGCCATCTGGATAGTGATACCTTGGAAACAGAAAGTCCCTTTCTGCCTTCTGCATAAGAGACAAACAACTGGTCAGTTTTTCTGAATTGTTTGGTCCTATCCAAATAGTACCTTAACTGACTATGAACATCTAGCCAATGCAATTTTTGTTCAGACCTGTTAGAATATTCTGGAAAAAACACAGGGAAGGTCAATGCTTTGATTTAGGTTAGACGCAGAGGCTACTTTAGGTAAAAAGGACGGGTTGGTTCGTAAGGATACCCTGTCTTTATGGAACAACAGATATGGTGGTCGACAGCTGAGTGCATGAAGTTCTGAAACCCTTCTGGCTGAAGTAACAGCTACCAGAAAGAGAGTCTTCCATGATAGCAATTTTAATGAACAGGAAGCTGCAGGTTCGAAGGGGGAAGAATCAAAGAAGTGAGAACTAAATTAAGGTCCCAAGAAGGAGGAGGATTTCTTATAGGAGGTCTGAGTAGAAAAACTCCCTTCAAAAAGGCTTTGCAAAGCTTGTGAGACATGATGGCAGAATCTGAAATGCCCACATGAAAGTTAGATATAGCTGCCAATTGGACTTTGAGAGTAGAAGGAGATGAACCTGCATGAAAGAGTTCAGCTAGAAAATCAAGAACTATTTGGATGGGAGCAGTGAAAGGATCTAAGTCCCTTCCTTGAGCCCAATAGGCAAAACGTTTCCATTTGCTAAGATAAATCTTTCGAGTGGAAGATTTATGGGAAGCTATTAAAATATCTCGAACAGTGTGAGATATTTGAGGAAGCCTGGCTAAGGTAGGAACTGGAGGAACCAAGCAGTGAGGTTCAATGATGTTAGGGAGCGATGAAACTGACCCGACTGATGGATCAAAAGATCTGGAACTAGGTCCAGATGCCAAGGTTGCTCCAACAGAAATTGATGCAGAAAGGGGAACCAAACCTGTCGAGACCAGTAAGGAGCAATGAGGATCAAGGAGGCCTTCTGAGCGATAGCTTTCTGTATCACTTGAGAGATTAGTGGGAAGGGAGGAAATGCATACAGAAGTCCCCGGGGCCAAACTTGGACTAGAGCGTCTCTGCTGGGCTGGCCTGGTAGCGGGAATAGGGTGAAATAATCTTTGCACTTGCTGTTTTGGGGAGTAGCAAAAAGGTCGCAGCAAGGCTGACCCCACTTGAGAAAAATTTTTCTCATAATAGAATCTTTCAGAGACCACTCGTGAGGCATGAGGATAGCTCTGCTCAACTTGTCCGCGATTTGATTGGACTTCCCGGGGATGTGCGTTGCTATCAGAAACCGCTGAGAAGAAATCGCCCATTGCCACAGTCTGAGTGCTTTTCGACATAGGGGATAGGACCTGGTTCCGCCTTGTTTGTTGATATACCACACTACAGACATATTGTCTGTCTGGATTGCTATCGTTCCCAAGGGAAGAGAGTCTTGAAGGGCTTGCAACGCTAAAAGCACTGCTCTCATCTCTAGAACATTTATGTGCAAGTGGCATTCGTTTGGTTGCCATGTGCCCTGGACAGTTCTGCCCTGATAATGCCCCCCCCACCCGATCAGGGAGGCGTCCGTTGTCAGAGTAGCAACCGGAGGGGGAGGAACAAACGGTCTTCCCAAGAAGAGCTGAGGGGAAGACATCCACCACTGAAGGCGATTCCTGCATGTTTGCGTAATCATAATGGTGTGGGACATCGGAAGTTGCTGGTATGACCATTGTGTGAAGAGCATCCATTGAAGGAGTCTCATGTGGAATCTGGCTAATGGAAGCAGAGGTATGGCAGCCGCCATAATCCCCAATACTTTCAGAACTAACCTGGCTTTGACTCTGTTGCTGCTGAAGAGGAGCGAGACCAGTTTGTGTATGTCTGTTATTCTCTGATCTGTTAGCCTCGCAGACATGTTGACTGTGTCTAGATTTGCGCCTATGAAGGTAATAACACGACAAGGCGACAAAACAGACTTTTCGCAACTTATTGAAATGCTTAAGTTTTGACAAATGCGAAAGGTGTAGTCCCTGGCCATTAGAAGAAGATGCTTGGTGGGAGCTGTGAGGAGCCAGTCGTCCAAATATGGAAACACCTGGAATCCTTGACGTCTCAGGTGAGAAGCTACCACTGCCATGCATTTGGTAAACACCCGGGGGGCAGTGGTGAGTCCAAAGGGCAGGGCTCTGAATTGAAAATGACTGGTTCCCAGCCTGAAGCGGAGGAATCTTCTGGAGCGTCTGTTCATTTTTATATGATAGTACGCATCCTGAAGGTCTATAGAGCACATCCAGTTGTCCTTTCCCAATAGGGGAAGGATGGACTGTAGCGTGACCATCCGAAATCTTGTTTTCTTGACAGACTTGTTCAAGATACTGAGATCCAAAATTGGTCTCCAGTCCCCTGTTTTCTTTGGAACTAAAAAGAACCTGGAGTAGATTCCGGATCCTTGCTGGTCTGCTGGAACTGGCTGAATTGCTCTTTTTGCAAGCAGCTTTGAAATTTCCAAAGCTGCAAGATCCCTTTGAGCGGGTGGAACATCTGGAAGGGATTTTTTTTGATTGGTTTGGAATGCGAACGAAGGGAATGGAATAGCCTTCGGAAATGATGGACTGTACCCACTTGTCTTGAGTTAGGGATAGCCAGGCTTCTGGGTACAGTGACAATCTTCCCCCGACTGCCTCCGAAGGTGGACAGTCGGGCAACACCTCAGGGATGCTTAAAAGGCTTATCGGAAAAGGTTTCTCGATTGCCTTGGTTCTGCGGACCCCCTCTGCCTCTAGGGCGACATCTACCATTATTGTTCCCTCCTCTGCCTCTGGAGGGAAAACGACTCTGTGCGTCAGGCAGATTCCCTTGAGATTGTTTGTGGAACCACATTTTCCCACTTTTCTGGCCTTTGGGGTAAGGTCTAGAAGGAGTAGAAAAACGCACTCCGACGGCAGATAGGGTTTTGCCATCCGTCTCGCACCTAGTCAAGGTTTCTTTCACCTGAGGACCAAAAAGAGATGATCCATCAAACGGGGAATTGGTGAAAGACGTTTTAAAGAAGTCCGCAAAATTGCATAGTCGCATCCAGGCATGCCGACGTAAGGCGACACCTGTCCCTGCGGCTCTGCTCACTCCATCAGCCGCATACGAAAGGAGGCGCATGGAGGAGTTAGCTATAGAATTCAGGGTAGCCAGCTGAGTGTTCATCTTGTCCTGGAAACCCGCAGCTGTAGGATCCTTCAACATGTCACTCGCTTCTTTGATCAAGTCTCTTTGAAGACGAGTAAAATGGCATAGGTAATTCAGCGAACGCATTGCAAAGGTCGCTGATAAGAACATCCGCTTTCCGTACCTGTCCATAGACCTAGATTCCTTGTTAGGTGGATGGACAGGTACTGAAGGATCAGCTAGTTCCTTCTTAGTGGCAGCAGCAACCACCATAGCATCCACAGAAACTCCCTTGGTCAAAAATTGTTTATCTGCTGGTGCCGTGATAAATTTTGAGGGTCTCCTGGGGGTGGGGTCCACTGAATCAGGAGCCGTCCATGCCTTTTTTGCTACCACCTGCATGAGGGGGTCAAAGGGGGGAGACACCCAGGAGGTGGAAGGGCGAGAGCCAAACGCCTCAAGATACACAGATTCATCCTCTGAAGGGTTGAGGGCTGGCCAATTTCCCCTCTGTTTGAGGATTTCTAGAATGTCTGCAAAGGAGACAGCTTCAGAAGGGGAACGGGGGGAACCCTCGGAATTTTCTAAATCTGTGTCAGAGGTGACGGACTCAGGTGAGTCTATGTGTTTCCTCTTACACTTTCTCTTCCGAGGGGGCTCTTCTGCCAATTCAGGAGAGGCCTCGGAAGAGGATGAGATCCCCACAGGGGATTCCTGAGGAGCTGGCTCTCTGCGGTCTGGGATGAGGGAGTGAGTAGACTTGACCTGAGGCACCGAAGAGGGAGGGGCGGACGGAGCCGACTGTGGAGTTGAACCAGGTTCCAACAAACT
This sequence comes from Protopterus annectens, assembly GCF_019279795.1. NCBI lineage: Eukaryota > Metazoa > Chordata > Ceratodontiformes > Protopteridae > Protopterus > Protopterus annectens. Next base: position 725,042,390 of record NC_056737.1, read on the forward strand.
CCGCATGACCTCGAACGCACCCCTGTCAGGCAGAGCCAGAGGTCCCCGCTCCGAGAAGCTGAAAACCTCCCTCGGCACCGACAGTGATGGCTCCGAGGCCGATGTCGGAGCCGAACTCACCAGCGCCGAAGCACCGAGAGGGAGAGCGGGGTCGGACAAGGGTCCGATGCCACTCACCCCCTCGTAGCCGACGAGGGAAGTCCGGCGCCGAGATTCTTCCAAGGAAGAAAACGGAGCCGACGACGGAACCGAAGACATTTGGATCGGCTCCAACGCTACCACAGTCTCGGTTCCGAAACGCCCCGGCTCCGAGCTCAAAGGAGTCGAAGGAGGAACGTAATGAGGAACAGGGTCAGGCATCGACTGATGAGTCGGGCTCTGAAGCATTTGGGCCAGTGCCTCGGACTTAAGAAGTCGACTCACTACCCTCTGAAGGTCATTGTCCAAAAGCCTCGATGACCTAGAGGAGTGAGATCTATGGCTCCGTTTAGACAGCAAGGGAGATGCTGGAGCCGAATGAACGGAGCCAAGGGACGGTGACCTGGACCTCTTTCTAGATGTCGGCTCCGAAGGTTTAGTCGGAGTCGACACAGGAATTTCCAATACCTCGGCTCCAACCGGAGCCGAGGAAACCATAGAAGCTGCAGTCTGAGACTCATCGGCTCCAGCCGGAGCTGATGCAGAAGGAGGTTTTGAAGCCTTAGGCCTCGACTCAGAAGCTGGAGCCGAGGACCTAGAAGCCTTAGAGGGTTTGCCCGAAGTAGCAGTAAGGGAACCCTCAGGCTTAAGTAAACCTCTCAATATAAGTTTATTTTTTCTTTCCTGCAGGACTCTGGGGCTAAAGCCATGGCATACAGCACAAGAGTCCTGCAGGTGTAAAGGTCCCAGGCAGTAAACACAAGAAGTGTGACCGTCTGTCAGAGACATTTTCTGACAGCACGAGTCACACTTCTTGAAGCCTGAGACCTTTGAATCCTTGGACATTATCAAGGACCGAAAGTGTAACCTCCACACAGAACACACACACACCGATTACACTATGAAGAAAAATACCTAGATTAAACTAATTAAAAATTAGTTAGCTTAGATATAACAATATCCCTAACAAAACACAAAAGGGATGGCAGGGCCCGAAGGCCTAAGGGAAGAACTTAAAAGTTCTTGAGGAAAAAAAATAGGGGAATAATGGAAGAAAGGGATGAAATACCCTAAACTAAGGGAAATATGAAAAACTAAGTTAAGAAAAGGGGATTTAACTAGTTTAAATAGACTGATTAAACAACTGACCTGAGCCGGTAGAAAAACAACACCTCGATAGCTGTAGCGGCAAACGAGATCTGAGGTAATACCGCCTAGCATTGTGGGATATAAGGGGAGCCTCGAGCCGGTGGAACCAACTCTCGAGCTTTTAGAGTGGCCGAGTCGGAGCCAAGGTCGGCTCCGAACCCATCCAGCAAGAATGAAGGCGAGATTGACAACTTAACATCTTAAGTTACCTACTTTCACATCTAACTTTTCTAGTGCATACTGCAGTGTTTAGGATGAACCATTTTTTTCATCTTACCTTTAAGCATCCATGTGACTACCACTTGCTCTAATACCTGCTGGAAAGCACTAGGAAACCTTAAACTGATACAAGCACTCAACTTTCCTTATTAATAAGGAGAAATTACTCATTGGGCACTATACATCCTATAACTGCAAAGTGCCTTGCTAAGGGAAGGGAAAACAGCTGCTGTACTTTTCAAAAAAAAGCTCCAAACCAGGCATGTCCAAGGGTCAGCTTCCGGTGATTTCTCCTGTCCACCTGGTGAATCTGCACATACTGGGCAATACAGCAATTGCCTCATGTACACAGACAACCATCTCCTCCTGCCAACCAACACTACAACCTGTGAGAGATGCACTTACATAGCCAAACTAGAAGCAAAGCTCCCTCCACCCAAGATTGTGCTAGACAGTCAAGAGGAGAAAGTTAACACCCGCACTACACCTCAAGCAACACATAACCCTTCTAAACTCACACCACCAACACCCACTGATAGCAACACTAAATCCACATATGCGGAGGCCCTTAACTGCAACCTGCCCAAGCAACAAGGACCCTCTAAGCTGAAACGTAAAAAAACAATCACAACCAAAAGTGACACATAGCTCACAACACCAGTGTGCCACCCAGCAACAGCCCCTAAGGCAAGGCAACGTACCTAACACTTTAGTCATAGGTGACTCTATAGTCAGTCACACTGATGCCAAACTCACCAGGCTGAACAAGGAGAAAATTACAGTCAGCTGCCTGTCGGGTGCCAGGATCTGCCACATAATGCATGCACTCAAGTCACTCCACAACAAGTACAAATATGACTGTCATTGTCCATGTTGGAGTGAATGACTTGAGACGTACCTCCCTGGACTACATGAAAAGAGACATGGAAGAGCTCTCGGTTCATGTGGCCCAGGCAGGTATGACCCAAGGCCAGAGTAGTATCCTGCCTTCGCCCAGAATGATACCACAATAAAAAAGTCTTTCGGCTTTTCCCGGTTAGGGGTCGCCACAGCGGAATTCCGGTCCGCTAATGACTGGCAGTAGATTTTTACATACTGGCTTGCTGGGCCTAACGCACAACCTTCAACGAAGGAAGGCCCATTCACGCATGTCGCCACACAGAAGATGCTCTGAGAATCGAACGAGCAACGTCTAACTGTGAGGCGACAATGCTACCACAGCACCACCACCGCAATATAAGGACAAAATGATTGACTTCAACAATTGGCTAATTCTGGTGTCATTCAAAGGGGATCCAGTATCTGTTGGCCTGGGACGACAACCATCAGACCACGATGCTTTGTCAGAGATGGTCTGCACCTGTCGCCCCTGGGATTCAGGCTACTGGCTAAGGCTCTTGCTTCCCCTATAGTGCCTTTTTAGGCAAAGTTCAAAGGACAAAACCACCACCGTAACAAGTACAAGCATGCAAAATCTGAAGGTAAAGTTACTCAATTAAACCTCAAAAAGCACACTAGAGACACTCCTAAAAATGGAGAACATCGATATCTGTGCAGTAACTGAGACCTGATTCAAGGCTCCAGAGAGCACCCCTGCAATACCAGGCTACAACTCTTACCACACTTTTCGGCCACCAAACCAGTTTCAAAACAGTAAACATGGAGGAGTGTCCATATTCAGCAAGAATATTCACACTACCAGGCTAGTTGCCCAACACAATGCGTCTGAAATTCTCCAGGTGCAACTAACACTAGGTAAGACTGCAATCCAAACTGTAGCTTGCTACAGATCCCCCACCATGCCCCAAGATTCTCACTACACCTTTCTAAACCTACTGGAAAATATTAAGTTACAACCAAACACCCTAATACTGGGTGATTTCAACTACCCTGCCATTAACTGGGAAAACTACTTGTGTACCAACACCTTTGCCCAACAGTTCTTGAAATTCATAAATTCAAATGCCCTGGATCAACTAATCCATAGTCCCACCAGGGGCTCCAATATCCTAGACCTGGTAATTACCAACAAGGGAAATCGATGCTCCACAACTATGGTCACCCCCTCTTGGTCAGGTCAGACCATAAGCTATGGTCACTCTTAACATACACATCCCACCCCCCCCACTCCCCAGTAAGGAAACCTCCATAAAAAACTTCTCCAAAACCAACTTCTGCCACTCACGTCAGAAGTGACAAACTTCAAGACACCCATGCAGATGGGAACTGAAAGTTCGACTGCTGAGTCCTGCACTAAGGCACTGTACGAACACATCCACTCATGCATGAATCGTGCCATCCCAAATAGAACCAAGATGCTCTCCTCCAAAAAAAGGAAGCCAATTTGGTGGTACCCTGCCATAAACAAACTTTACAACAAAAGGAAGAAACTGTTCCAGAAAAGAGGAAAATCCCACGATGCAAAAAATTCCATTACCAGTCTCAGTAAGAAGCTGAGATCCCTCATAAAATCCTCCAAAGCTAGTTACGAAAATAAAATTGCCAAAGATTCCAAAGACAACCACAAGGCATTCTATAACTATGTCAAGAATCTAAATGGCAATGCTCAGATCTGCTCTGAGCTACAACAGAATGGCATTAAATATACTGATCCCAAGGATATTGCCAATATCCTGGCAGATCAATTCAGTGCCAACTTCACCCCCCTCTCACCCCCTAAATAGCCCATCTCAATATCGGAAGATTGCCAAATTCCGATAATAATAGCCACACAGGTAAAAAAAATGCACTCTCCAAAGTTAAGAATACAGCATCCATGGGACCAGATGACATCCCGGGCTGTGTACTACATGAACTACAAAATGAACTGACACCTCACTTAAGTGTCATGTTTAATCATACCCTACCTCAGGCTTCGTGCCCACTGAGTGGCGCACAGCTACAGTTATCCCACTCCACAAGGGGGGGTCCACCTTGGATCCCGGGAACTACCGCCCCATCAGTCTGACGAGCCTGATCTGCAAGGCCATGGAAAGTATTATCATGGAACTTATAAACAAAGATATTGACAACCTTCAAACACTGGACCCCACCCAGTTTGGGTTCGTGAAGGGCCGATCTTGTCTCCTGAACCCGACTGACTTCTTCGAATCAGTCTCCAGAGCTGTGGATGAGGGTAAGGCAGTCCACACAGCCTATCTGGACCTCGCCAAGGCCTTTGACACCATCCCCCACTCTGGAATCATAGATAAACTTACTAAGCTGGGCATTAATCCCTACATCACTCGATGGGTTGCCAACTGGCTTACTGACTGAACCCACACTGTAAAAGTAGTTGACTCCAAATCCAGCTCCAGACAAGTGGAGTACCTCAGGGTTCAGTGCTGGGACCGCTCTTGTTTGGCATCTACTTCTCTGAAGTACAGGCCAACACTAAGGGACTCTGGCTAACAAAGTTCACTGATAACTGCAAACTGGGAGCCATTACTGAACCCCCAAATGATGTGTATAATCTGCAAAAGGGCCTTACAGAAACAGATGCTTGGTGCCAGAGCCATGGGCTCAAGCTCAATGCCAAGAAATTAGAAGTTATGTACCTACCATAACGTTCCATGTTAGTTGTCTTCTCTCGCCTTCTTTCTTGCTGGATGGGTTCGGAGCCGATCCTCGGCTCCGACTCGGCACTTGCTTTAGCTTGAGAACTCCTTTTACCAGCTCGAGACAACCCTATATCCCATGATGCAAGGCGGAACTACCTCAGATCTCGTTTGGCAGCTAACTTACCCTGCTAAAGACTATCCTAACATAATTAGGAACAATGGTTCCTAAAAGAAGTCCTCATAACAATGCTCCAGAGGAAACAATCTAATAGGAACTCTCCAAGATCTGTCCAGGCCAGGGTGAAGGAGGGAGGGACGCAAGAAAGAAGGCGAGAGAAGACAACTAACATGGAACGTTATGGTAGGTACATAACTTCTAAATGTTAAGTTGTCAATCTCGCCTTCATTCTTGCTGGATGGGACCACGTCCCTAGCACCTGTATCCCGGGTGGCTCAACGGAACAGACTCTTGAGAACTGTGGAACCAAAACTGGCCCTATCTCTGGAGGCCAAATCCAACTTGTAATGAGACACAAAGGTATGAGGCGTGGCCCAAGTAGCTGCTGCACAAATAGTATCAATGGGTAGTCTATCCTGAAAGGCTACAGAAGTGGATAGACTCCTGGTAGAGTGTGCTTTTGGCTTAGAAGATAGTTGTTTGCCTCTGAGAGAGTACACATAGGAAATGGTGGAAGTTAACCACCTGGATAAGGTCACTTTAGAAACTGGAAGACCTAACCTGTTTTCTGCATAGGAGACAAACAATTGGTCCGATTTTCTAATTTGTTTAGTTCTATGCAAGTAGTACCTGAGCTGACGATGGACATCCAAAAAATGCAGTTTCTGTTCAGCTCTGTCAGAATAGTTAGGGAAAAAGACTGGTAGATCTATAGATTGGTTAATACTGGATTGAGATACAACCTTGGGGAGAAAGGAAGGATTAGTTCTTAACGAAACCCTATCCTTATGAAAAACCAAATAAGGTGAACGAATACAGAGGGCCTGAATCTCGCAAACCCTTCTTGCAGAAGTGACAGCCAGTAAAAATATAGTTTTCCACGTCAGTAACTTCAAAGAACATGTAGCAGACGGTTCGAAAGGAGGTAGAATCAATGATGCCAACATTAAGTTTAGATCCCATTGCGGAGGAGGATGCTTTAAAGGTGGTTTTAGGAGAAAAACTCCTCTCAAAAAGGCCTTGCATAATCTATGAGACATGATGTTATTGTCATGCAAGCCAACATGATATTTGGAAATAGCAGCCAGTTGTACTTTGACTGTAGATGACGAGGATCCTGAATGAAAAACCTCCGCCAGGAAATCCAAAACAGAATGTACGGGAGCAGTAAAGGGATCAATATTTCTGGCGTTAGCCCAAATCGAAAAACGTCGCCACTTGCTAGCATAAATAGTCCTAGTGGACGACTTCAAAGAGGACACTAAAATGTCTCTGACCGAGTCAGAAATCATTGGTAGCCTGGCTAGGGAAGGAAGTGGAGCAACCAAGCAGTGAGGTTGAGAGAATGAATGGCCCGGTGCTGCTGACCCGATTTCAGGATCAAAAGATCCGGAACTGGGTCCAGATGCCAGGGCTGCACCAGAAGATGACGATGCAGAGACGGAAACCAAATTTGTCGAGGCCAATATGGAGCAATGAGGATCAATTTGGCTCTCAAAACGGTGGCTTTCTGAATGACTTGTGGAATCAATGGAAAGGGTGGAAAAGCATAAAGAAGTCCCCGAGGCCAATCCTGGGTTAGAGAGTCTCTCAGGGGTTGGCCTGGAAGGGGAAATAGTGTGAAGTAGTCTGGGCACTTGTTGTTTTGAGGGGTAGCGAAAAGATCGCAACAAGGAGTGCCCCACTTCAGAAAAATCTGATCCACTACAGATTGATTGAGAGACCACTCGTGAGGCATCAGAATAGATCTGCTTAGCCTGTCCGCCAATAGGTTGGACCTGCCGGGGATGTGCGTTGCTATCAGAAACCGCTGAGAAGAGATCGCCCACTGCCAAAGTCTGAGAGCTTCTCGACAAAGGATAGGACCTGGTTCCGCCCTGTTTGTTGATGTACCAGACCACGGACATGTTGTCCGTTTGTACTGCAATAGTCCCCGTGGGAAGAAAGTCGTCGAGGGCTTGCAACGTTAAAAGCACTGCTCTCATCTCCAGGACATTTATGTGCAGATGGTATTCTATGGGTTGCCACGTCCCGTGGACCATTCTGCCCTGATAATGCCCCCCCCACCCGATCAGAGAGGCATCCGTAGTGACTGTGGCAACTGGAGGAGGGGGAATAAAGGGTCGGCCCTGATGAAGAAGAGGGGAAGATATCCACCATTGTAGATGAGCCCTGCACGACTGTGTTACTAAGATTTCGTGTCTCATCGGAAGATTGTGGTACGACCACTGTGTGAATAACATCCACTGCAGGAGACGCATGAGGAAGCGAGCCAGTGGTAGAAGAACAATGGCCGCAGCCATTAGGCCTAGAACTTTCAAGACAAACCTGGCTTTGACTTTGTTGCTTTGTAACAGAAGCCGAACAAATTTTTGGATGTCCAGGATTCTTTGATCTGTTAGCCTGGCTAACATTTTGACGGTATTTAATTCTGCGCCTATAAAGGTGATAGATTGGCAAGGCAGCAGAGAAGATTTTTCGAAATTTACTGAAATTCCCAGTTTCCTGCAAAGCTGTAGGGTGTAGTCTCTGGACTGAAGAAGCTGACACTTGGTGGTGGCGGAGAGGAGCCAGTCATCCAAATAAGGAAACACCTGGAATCCTTGACGTCTCAGGTGAGCTGTGACCACTGCCATGCATTTGGTGAACACTCTGGGGGCTGAAGTGAGGCCAAAGGGCAGTGCTCTGAATTGGTAATGACTGGTCCCTAGCCGAAAGCGGAGAAACCTTCTGGAGCGTCTGTGAATCTTTACATGATAGTACGCATCCTGAAGGTCTATAGAGCACATCCAGTTGTCCTTGCCCAGAAAGGGCAGAATGGACTGAAGCGTGACCATCCGGAATCTTGCCTTCTTGACAAACTTGTTTAGTCTGCTCAGGTCTAATATTGGTCTCCAATCTCCCGTCCTTTTGGGGACCAAAAAGAATCTTGAGTAGACGCCGGATCCTACTTGGTCTGCCGGTACTGTCTGGATGGCTCTTTTTTCTAGGAGTTTTGAAACCTCCTGTTTTGCAAAATCCCTTTGACCGGGTGAGATGTCTGGAAGGGATTGTAGAGGTACAGGAAACCTTTCGAAGGGGATCTTGTAACCCTCAGATATGATCGACTGTACCCACTTCTCTTGGGATAGGGATTGCCAGGCTACTGGGTACAGTGAAATTCTTCCCCCGACTGCCTCCAAGGGTGGACAGTCGGGCAACACCTCAGGGATGCTGAAAGGGCCTCTCAGGAAGAGACTCCCTGTTGCCCTGGTTCTGAGGACCCCCCCTGCCTCTAGGGCGGCGTCTATTATTGTTACCCCCTCTGCCTCTGGGGGTAAACTGACCACGTGTGTCCGGTGTAGCTCCTTGGGCTTTACAGAACCACATCTTCCCCCCTTTCTGACCCTTGGGATATGGTCTAGAAGGAGTGGAAAATTGGACTCCGACGGCAGAAAGAGTTTTACCGTCCTGCTCACACCTGGTCAAAGTATCCTTCACCTGAGGTCCGAACAACGCCGAACCATCAAAGGGGGTATTGGTGAAGAACGCCTTAAAGGGGTCCGCAAAATTACACAGCCGCATCCAGGCTTGGCGTCTAAGAGCAACTCCTGTGCCTGCGGCTTTGCTCGCTCCATCGGCCGCATAAGATATGAGCCTCATGGAGGAGTTAGATATGGAATTCAGGATAGCAAGCTGTGAGGCAATCTTTTCCTGAGCCCCAGCAGCAGAAGGATCCTGGACTACTTCACCCAGTTCCTTGAGAATATCTCTTTGAAGTCTGGTGAAGTGACAAAGGTAATTCAGCGAACGCATAGCAAAGGTCGCTGAAGAAAACATCCGCTTTCCATACCTGTCCATGGTCCTAGAATCCTTGTTAGGAGGATGGACAGGTACTGAAGGATCCGCTAGTTAGTTCCTTCTTAGTGGCCGCCGCCACCACCATAGCATCCACAGAGACACCTTTGGAAAGGAACTGTTTATCCGAAGGGGCCGTAATGAACTTGGATGGTCTTCTGGGGACAGGTTCCACAGAATCTGGAGCCGCCCACGCCTTTCGAGCCACTACCTGCATAAGTGGGTCGAAAGGCGGAGACACCCAGGAGGTGGAGGGTCGGGATCCAAAAGCCTCCAGGTATACCGACTCATCCTCGGAGGGGTCAATGGAGGGCCAATTCCCCCTCTGTTTGAGGAGCTCTAGGATGTCTGAAAAGGAGACATCCTCAGAGGGGACCGGGAACCCTCCGACTCACCCAAGTCGGTATCAGATGTAGTAGACACAGGGAAGTCTGTGTGATTCCTCTTACACGACCTCTTCCGAGGGGTTCCCCTGCAGGATCAGGAGAAACCTCGGAAGAGGAGGAAATTCCCAGTGGGGAAACCTGGGGCGATGGATCCCTGGGCCTAATAGCAAGAGGCTGGCAAGAGGCATCTGCAGGCACTGATGAGGGAGGAGCTAGAGGGATGGACCGTTGACCAGGCTCAGAGGCCAGAACACTCCTCATCACCTCAAAGGCTCCTCTCCCCGGGAGGCCGGAACACACCCGCTCCGAAGAGACAGGAATGGTCGGCTCCAAGGAGAGAGAAGGCTCCGAGGCCGATGTCGGCGCCGAGCTTACCAGCCAAGCCCCGAGAGGGAGACCGGGGTCGGACAAGGGTCCGATGCCACTAGCCCCCTCGGAGCTGACAGTGGAAACCCGACGACCGGATCCCTCCAAGGAAGGTCTCAAGGAGGAGATCGGAGCCGAGGATGACGGAGCCAAAGGATGTATCGGCTCCGGCATCGAAACAGTTGCTGTCCCGAGAAGCTCCGGCTCCGAACTTCGGTGTGGAGTCGGAGGAGGAAGTTCAAGAATTGGGGCTATAGCCGAAGTCTGTTGAGACGGGCTATGGAGCATTTGGGCCAGTGCCTGAGACTTCAACAGCCTGCTTACCACCCTCTCCAAGTCGTGGTCAGACAGCCTGGAAGATCTCGAAGATCGGCTCCGATGGCTCCGCTCCGACAACAGAGGAGACCCCGGAGCCGAGTGGATACTCATTATAGAAGGGGACCGAAATCTCTTACGGGTCGAAACCATCGGAGCCGAAGTCCCTAGAACTCCAGATGGAGCCAAGGATATCTCGGCTCCGATGCTGGATAAAGTGTCGGCTCCAGCCGGAGCCGACAAGGCCACAGTAGTCAGGGTATCGGAGCCAGCCGGCACCGAACCCACTACTTGAGTAGAAGAAGTATCGACTCCAGCCGGAGCTGATGTCGGCTCCGACGGAGCCGGAGCCACCGGAGGAGGCTTGGACACTGTAGCCTGAGCCTTCGGTGGCTTATGAGGTTTTCCTGACCCTGATTTAGGAGGAGAACCCTCAGGTTTAAGTAAACCTCGGAGGATGAGTTTATTCCTCCTTTCCTGCAGGACTCTCTGGCTAAAAGCATGACACAAAGCACAGGAGTCCTGCAGGTGCAAAGGCCCCAGGCAATACACAAGAAGTGTGACCGTCTGTCAGAGACATTTTCTGACAGCACTGGTCACACTTCTTGAAGCCTGAGACCTTGCCTTCTTTTGACATCCTAAGGAGGATAGAACACAAACAGTCCCCACAAACACACAAATTAATCCCTTACACAACACACACAGGAAGGGATAACCAAGGGGAACTAGGCCTGACTACACTACTTTAGATTAAACTAATAAAAGTTTACAAAAAGTTTGAAAGAAGGGAATAGGGTGGGCTGTAACTAATTACAGACTAAACTAACACTAACAGGGAAAAATAAACCCCTAACTACACTTTTTCTTACTTGACTAAGAAAAAACTTACCTCAGCTGGCAAAGGAGACCTCTTTCGCTAAGCGGCAAACGAGATCTGAGGTAGTTCCGCCTTGCATCATGGGATATAGGGTTGTCTCGAGCTGGTAAAAGGAGTTCTCGAGCTAAAGCAAGTGCCGAGTCGGAGCAGAGGATCGGCTCCGAACCCATCCAGCAAGAACGAAGGCGAGATTGACAACTTAACATTGTATAGTTATCCCCTTTGGGAAAAACATGTACCCGTGAATTACCACATAGGTGGCAGTACACCAAACACCGAAAGTGTGATAAGAAACATGGGGACACAGGTGGACAGTGGTCTCACCTTCAATAACCACATCACCACAACAGTCAGGAAATCCTTCTATGTGGCACACCTCATCACTAAGGGCTTTTCATCCAGAAAAAAGGAGGTCATTGTCCCACTGTACTCATCCCTCATTAGACCCATTATAGAATACACCGCCCCATTTGGTATGTACCTCTCAAAACATCTGCAACAACTGGAAAGGCTGCAGAAATACCTCACTAAACGAATCACAGGCCTAAAGCAGATGCCCTATGCCGACCGCCTTAAAAAACTCCAGCTATACTCTGTCGCATATAGTCTACTCAGAGGCGATCTCTGCTTAACATACAAGGCCATGTCAAGAGCTGTTGGACATGCTACACAAAGAAATCCCAATCCCTCAGAGCCACATGCTCCAGGGATCAAAACCTTGTCATCACAATAAACAAAACATGCTGGAGGGATAGGTTCCTGACCCAGAGACTCCCCAGACTCTGGAATAGACTGCCCATATACATGTCAAGCAGAGCGCCTCCTTGGCCCTCTTCAAAAGGAACCTTGACGATTGGATGGGAGAAAGGAAATTCACCATCCAGGGAAGTAAATAGTGTGGGAAGAAACAGCCACATTTGTTATGGCTAGGCTTGTATAGATCCTTGGGCCGATAGCCTAGTACCAACCTATGAAAAATATGAGCCTCTTTTGATTTACAAAATCTTTGGAAATAATTCCACTTTTTACATCTGTGGCATTGCTGACCAAAAGCTAAGCACTTTTTTCTTTTAGACATGATTGCCACCACAATTATGACAGTTGACTATGAGGCTAGGTAAGGGCGCATGCTTTGAGTTTGCTGACTCAGCCTTGTGCTTCACTGAGACTGCGTGCTCTGGAATTGGCTAGAAAGCTATGGGGTTTACCAGGGAGTATTACAGGACTCACATATGCTGTCATGTGCTTGGGCCAGTTTCTAACCATGCGCTGCATACTATCAACATTAGCTTTAGAAGATACTGGACACATGCATTTCTCATTTGTGAGCATATTTGTGTGCTTTTCTGTGAGCTAAAATATCTGACAAATCTCTATGGCCTTATCCAAAGTTAAATCACTGTCACAAAATAAAATCTTTCTCACAGCATCATCTTTAATACCACACACAAGTCTGTCTTTTATCAACTCGTCATTTAAAGGAAAACTCCAGGCTAGAACTAAAAAAATATGTTTTTTTTTTCAGTCTATCTTTGTTTCCGGACCTATTTTAAACAGCTAAAATTGACTAAGTGCTTTATTTGTAATTTTAGTCTGTTTACCACAACATGGCTACCAATGGGGCTTGCTATATCAATGTGATCTACTTCTCCTTCAAGCCTTTCCTTTCCCATAAAGCATTTCAAGTCTCCTTTCTGTGACTCATGCCAGACATAAGGAAGTAACTGAATTCCCATGCCATTGACATATAATATGAAATCTGTGACTCACTGTCAGTTTGCTTTCCTTCTGTGTTAGGCCTGCTTCTTTTCTGTTGCTAATCACCCTCATTTATGTTTAGATCAGAGCTTGCTTTACAGTATAATTTAAAATTATCTAGCAGCAGACAGAGTAGTAGCTAAATTGGATGCCTTTGTTCTAAGTGTTCTTTTGTAGTCCTGCATGAATTGACAGTCCCCTCCTCCCACACTACTGCAGAGGTGTGAAAACTGTCACTGCAACTGATAGCTCAGAATAGAAAAGAAGGGAGTCCCATTTCAACTGTCTTCCCCTCTGCCTGCAGAATCATTGTTAGGCAGCAGCAGAAAGATTACCAATTTCAAATTACATTTCGTAAAACAGTTGAGGATAACTTCTGATTATTTCATTGTGTACACTTTTTTTCCTCCTTATTTCTACAAGACATTATTATGTTTGTTTTACAATCTCTTGGAGGAACATTAGCCTAGTGTTTTTGTATTTTACATGACATTTTCATAATCTCCACACATTTTGAAGGACTGTAAAACAGTAGATAGCAAACCTGTGTCTATGAATCTGGCACAGTAAAATTATGTACTGAAAACTCACTGTTTTCTATACTCCATGCAGTGAAACCTTTTTTTTTTTTTTGGGGGGGGGGGGGCTACTAATTATTTTGTGCATGTATGTATCACTTGCATAATGCATATAACGGAGGCATTTGGGAGCTTAATATGATCTTCTCTAATTCAGCTGAAACTATTTAGCAATCCTTTAGTCTTTCATTCATATTAGTAAATTTACTTTGAGGCCCTCCCTGCCTTTCTTTGTGTATATTTCAAATCTTACTGCTCCACTGGTCATATATCGAGCTGTTAATTGGCAGTAGACACTACTCAGCCAAACACAGTTATTCATATTTTTCACATTACTAATTTGACTTGGGTCTTTTTAAAACAACAAAAGAGATGTGCAGTTCGCAGAAAACACCACATAAGAGGGTTTACAGTTACACCCTTCACTCAAATAAGGATTGCAACATCCAACCTGAGATGCTTCACCAAAAGATGAGGCCAGTCCAAGGTTAAACCACACTAGTCATCCAAACCAGAGATATGAGAATGATCCTGGCATTTTTCAGTCCTGTTTTGTGCAGACATCTAGGAATAAGAGAAAGGCATAAAGAACTGCATGCATGCCACACCTGGACTACAGCAGCTCTGCATCCTGAAAGGGGCTTAGGGAAGATAATAAGCCACTGCATTTGAGGTTTCCTGGGAAGGCAAGCAGATCACAGTGATTATTTCCCTCTCAATGGAAAAGGGATCGACACCACCATTAAGCAAAACGTCTACTTGTGAGGCATCAGCAAACATTGTCAAGAGTCTGTTCAGCATGGAGCTGGCTTCTTCAGGAATGCATACATCAGAAAGTGGTCAGAAGGCATGGTCCATTTCCATACATAATACATTTTATATAGCCCACCTAATCATGAAGGGATTCATATCTATATCAGGGGAGGTCATCATGCCTCTTTACTCATCCCTCATCAGGCCCATAATGGAGTACAATGCCCCTTTTGGGATGTACCTTACCAGACACCTGCAGCAACTGGAAAGACACCAAGAGGATCAAAGGGCTCAAACAGATGCCATATGCTGCCCGGTTAAAAAAACTCCAGCTCTACTCAGTGGCATACCGCCTGCTCACAGGCGATCTGTGCCTGACGTATAAAGCCATGTTCAATCCGGAATTAATGGACATGCTGCACCTCAGAAAATCCAAATCCCATCGAGCTTACGCGCTCGAGAGACGTGAACCTCAGCACTGAAATAAATAGGACATGCTGGAGGGACAGATTCATAACCCAGAGGGTCCCTTCACTCTGGAATAAAGTCCCAGTCCAGGTTAGGCAGAGTCCCTCATTGACTCTCTTCAAGAGGAATCTTGATGAGTGTATGGGGGATCGTAGGTTTACCCCGGGTATCACTTCTGTGTCACTGTTAGACAGAGGCACATTATACTAACCTCGAAAAAGGGCAAAGCAAAATTAATTTAAAATGGGTGGCGAAAGCCAAACACACTCTGGCTAGGCTTATAAATGCCCTAGGGCAGATAGCCTAGTATGAACCTATGAACCTATAATCTCATACCCACTCATCACAGATGACAGGAGCACGTACTCTCTTGTTTGCAGATATACCACATCACCTCCATTTTGACTCAGTGTATGACAGTAAGCACTAGAGAAAGGGAATCAAGAAATACCTACAAAGAAAAAGAACTGCCTTCATCTCCAGGACAGTGATGTGCAAGCTGACCTTACTCTGTGACCAATCGCCATGGACCATTCACCTAAGATGGCGGCATTGTATTGTATGATCAAGGTGCATACGTTGATAAAATGTTTGATATATTAAACACATCACATTATGAGGCATTCAGTCTTAACCAAATCAACATTGCACACAATAGAATAGATTCTTATTTGGAAGAATTTTTATTGGATCAAAGAATTGACGAAGATCTTTACAAATATTTAAAAGTTGATTTTCCTGTACTTGCTACAATTTTTGGGATTCCTAAAGTCCACAAGAACGTGGCAAACCCTCCATTTAGACCCATTATTGCCGGCAGTCATAGTAAGACTTTTCCTATCGGCAGGGTGATTGACTGTTGGCTGAAACACATTATTGCTGACACCAAGCATATTATGAAAGATTCTTGGGAATTTTTGGGTATTTTTACTAAAGACTTGTGGGGCCCTGACATGATTTTCGTCACTATTGATATTAAAGATCTTTTTACCTGCATCCCCAAGGAGGATGGATTACATAGATTTGTTAATAGTTTAAGGAAGCACAGTGGTTTTGATTGGGATAAGATTCAACTTACAACATCTCTTATTGAAATGGTCCTTGAGAATAACTTCATATACTATGAAGGTGAAAATTACAAGCAGATCTCTGGCGTTGCAATGGGGGCAGCTTGTGCCCCCATTTACGCCAATTTGGTTATCTTGGACTGGGAAGAAGAGTGTATTTTTAAGACTAATTGGATGAGGTACATTTCTTGTTACGTCCGTTACTTGGATGATTTGTTTATTCTGTGGAAAGGGGACACAGTACAACTTAAAAGTTTTATTGATTACATCAATAACACTACCTCCTTTTTGGAATTTGTATACCAATTCAACCGAACTGGTATCAACTATTTGGACGTTTTCATCTATAGTGATGGTTCGTCTTTTCAGTCCTGTATACACAGAAAAGATACCTTTAGCAATGGTTATCTTGATTTTAGCAGCACACATCCGTATGCACAGAAACGTAGTATTTTGAAGGGTCAGTGCATACGGGCTGCTAGAATGACGTCCACGGAAAACAAGATGAAACAAGAAATGGAATTTATTGGGAAGATGTTCGAGGATAAAGGATATCCTACACATATGATCAAGGATGTCACGCAGTATGTGGTTAGTGAATGGGGTAGAAAATATACCCCATTATTGGGGAAAGGAACATCTTCCCCGGATTCCCATTTCAGTGGGGTTAATAACACGAAAGGTACATTGGTTAAAAATGATGGACACTTCTCAAAATCCTTCATTTTGAAATATGGTAAACATGCAGCCAAGGTTAAAGACATTATTTACAACAACTGGAATATTATTAGTAGTGATGAGGAGATTCGGCCATATATTTCTGAGAGGCCTACCTTTGTTTATAAAACCGGGTTCAATATGAAAAGCATTACTGAGTCCAAATCGGGTAGGCAAAACAACAACAAATATAAGACCAATAAAGGGACCAAAAAATGTGGTTGTTGCACACAATGTGCTTATATTTTTGAAGGGAACTGTTATACTCTCAAGAATATTAACAGGAATAAAATTTGGTTTATAAATGGGAATTGTCAGTCTCGACATTTGGTGGATTTAGCTATGTGTTGTTCATGTCCTTGTTTTTATGTCGGTAAAACCGACAGGCAGTTTAAAAACAGGATATATGATCATCTGTACTGTATAAAAAAAACAGGACGTGAACAACGCTTTGTCTCGTCACATTTTGAACAATTGTAAAAATCTTTAGTCTCGCTGTAGGTAAAACGCTGGGGTGAGCAAAAAAGAGAAAATACTTAATCAGACAGTCACAAACCCCAGAGTAGGCAGGCTCAAGTCCTTAAATAGTAAAAATCCAAAAAGTGAATGCCAAACAGTTAGGTAAGGAATACCAATAAACTGTTTATTGAAATAAAAGATGAGCGCTTTCGCTTCACAGCTTCTTCAGATCTATAGTAACACATCTCTAAAATCACAAACATATATACCTTCTTTAACTAATTAGTCATTAACAATTATCCAACATAAGAATATTTAAAGGGATATCTACGTTTACCACATGTTCTAAAGGTATAATTGTAGACCATATAGACCTACAAAAATATATAAACATACAGAAATATAGTAAGGTATATAAAAAATACAGAAATATAAAGACAGCAATCTGTTGCATTAAGCAGTATATTAAAAACGATTAAAACAGTGTATGAAGTAGTCACTGAAAGCTTCTATCAGTCATAGAGACGAAATAATCTATGAACTTCACTATATACAAAAAATAAAATAGAATAAAATAAAAATAAAATAAGAAGAATATATATATACATGGATATGTACCTAAATGTATATAACCAACCACAACATCTATAATTTACTAGAGTTCAGTTCCATTTCAAGGAATTACATCCTATATTGGGACAACAAATACATGCACGTATCTACCATAGATGAAAAAGTCAATGGTAATGTGTGTCATTATTGTAACTATCAGAGTGCATGTTTGGCCTAAGGTCTAGGGATATCAATATCTAAAGAACATATCAAATATATGTATTACTTATATGCAGTCACACTAACAAAAAGACTTCTGCACTATGTAAAAACATAATTGCTAAAAATATATATTGGCAAGTGTATCATTCCCTTTAGGTGTGTATGAGACTGTGTTTTATCTTATATTCCTTCTCTGTCTCAATTTCGGTTTCAAAGAAACCCTCTCATTGAGGCCAGAGCCTTTGTCAGCTTTCAACAACAATATCCACTCATTCTCCCTACCTTCAGTACGTGTGTTAATGTCGCCTCCTCTTGGGTTCGGACTCAACACTTCTAGGACTTTAAAATTAAAGAAGTGTGAGGTGTCTGTCACCATCACATGCTTTGCTAAGGCATTGTGCATCGAGCCTTTCTTAATGTGGTAAATGTGTTCTCTCATTCGATCCCTGAGTGGGCGATTGGTTTTTCCTATATAGAATGAGGAACACTTCTGACATATAGCTATGTAGACTATATGTGGCGTCATACAGTCAGCTTCAGCAGAAGTTGAAAAGTACTTTCTCAAATCCGGATGATAAAATGGGGTGTGCTATCTATAAAGCTACAAAATTGCATCGTCCACATGCTTAATAGCCAGTGTTTTTCGCTGATTGAATAGTAGTAGTAGAGCTTCCTCTTCAAATTCTGTTTATTTCTATACATAAATCTGGGATAGTCACCTACTACAGCTTTAAGATCATTATCTACTAGTAATATATCCCAATGTTTGTGCACTATTTTTCTCAGTTCTAAATGATCTGACGTGAACTGTGTATTAAACTTAATAGATTTTGGTATCACTATATTTGAATCCTGCTCTATCAGATTTTCTTTTGGTCCGAAGTAAGGTAGGCCTCGGGTAAGTCTTAAATCTGATGCATCCTTAAGATGCTTACTGATCTCATTTCTACGATAGCCTCGTTGCACTAACCTGTCATTCAAACTGGATAATTCAGTTTCAAAGCATTGATCCATTGGGTTGAGCCTGGATGAATTATCCAGTTTGAATGACAGGTTAGTGCAACGAGGCCATCGTAGAAATGAGATCAGTAAGCATCTTAAGGATGCGTCAGATTTAAGACTTACCCGAGGCCTACCTTACTTCGGACCAAAAGAAAATCTGATAGAGCAGGATTCAAATATAGTGATACCAAAATCTATTAAGTTTAATACACAGTTCACGTCAGATCATTTAGAACTGAGAAAAATAGTGCACAAACATTGGGATATATTACTAGTAGATAATGATCTTAAAGCTATAGTAGGTGACTATCCCAGATTTATGTATAGAAATAAACAGAATTTGAAGAGGAAGCTCTGCTATACTACTACTATTCAATCAGCGAAAAACACTGGCTATACTAAGCCATGTGGACGATGCAATTTTTGTAGCTTTATAGATAGCACACCCCATTTTTATCATCCGGATTTGAGAAAGTACTTTTCAACTTCTGCTGAAGCTGACTGTATGACGCCACATATAGTCTACATAGCTATATGTCAGAAGTGTTCCTCATTCTATATAGGAAAAACCAATCGCCCACTCAGGGATCGAATGAGAGAACACATTTACCACATTAAGAAAGGCTCGATGCACAATGCCTTAGCAAAGCATGTGATGGTGACAGACACCTCACACTTCTTTAGTTTTAAAGTCCTAGAAGTGTTGAGTCCGAACCCAAGAGGAGGCGACATTAACACACGTACTGAAGGTAGGGAGAATGAGTGGATGTGATAGCGTTCAATCTCGCCGTTTGTTCTTACACATGGGTTCGGAGCCGATCCTCGGCTCCGTGCCGGCCTCTTGCAAGCTCTGCATCGAGAAGAAGCTCGAGACAATCTAATACCCACAATCCCCCTCTGCTTTTACCTCAGATCTAGTTTGCCGCTGCTGCATACGCATCGTTGGGAGCTAGCTCGAGAGTTTCTAAGCTAAGATATAACTTTTTGTTGTTATATGTTATTAGGATTCTAGTCTAATTGATATTTTTCAGTATTAACTGGGTGATTGTGTTTTGGTTCCGTTAATTATTGGTACCGTTAACTTTTATTATCGGTTAAATATTTGTCGGGGCCTACACCCTTCCTAATTTTACCTAGTTAAGGAAAATTTTACCGGATTTGACAATTTTATCGGTTTTGACTAACTTTATCGGACTTGACTATTTTTACTGGATTGTCTTTCTTACCTATAATGTCTGAGAAGGTAAAGTCTGGTTTCAAGCGTTGTCAGTGTGGCCAGAAAATGTCGGTCACTGACAACCATAGTTCCTCGTCTACTGCCTTGGCCCTCTCCACTTACAAGAGGATTGCTCCATCTGTCACTCTTTTAGTGGGAGGGTCATGACAGATAGGCGCAGGAAACTAATGGACAGAGGTCTATTGAAACCTGCTTTCCAAGAGGCTCTGGATGCTTCTGACCAGGCATCGAAGTCCTCTAAGGAGTCGAAGACGTCGGAGCCTAAGTCATCGGCTCCGAGCTCTTCTTCAAAGGTTAGATCACCGGTTCCACAGACTTCGGGGCCGGGTGTTCAACTGGTATCTGTTCCTGAGCCTCGAGTCTTGGAACCGGTGATGGAGCTCCCTCCTTCGACCATATTGAGGTCGACTCCATCTTCGGTTCCTTCGACCCGTTCTTCCTCCAAACTTTCGGATGTCGATGTGGATCGCGTGGTGCAGAAGTTATTGGAGCATTCGGCCCTCTCCAAACTTATTTCGGTTTCCACCCAGTTGGTGTCGAAACTTGAAGGCCTCCCTGTATCTCCATCCATTCCTCCTCCGAGACCGATTCAGTCTTTGGAGCCGGAAGAGGCTGATCTACTGATTGTGGAGCCCTCGGGTCCAGAACCGTCCTTTTCTCGGTTTGTTCGAGTCACCTCGACTCCGTCGGACCCGGTACCGGAGTCTCGGAGCCGACGGTCTGTTCTTGGTTCCGGGGCCGAGAGTCGAACCGACGTGTCGGTTCCGACTCTCCCCCTCGGGGCCTCGGCGCGGATCGATTCGGCTCCGTCCTTGGGGTCGATGCCTTCGGTTCCTGTGTCGGGGATTCTTCCCATTTCTTCGAACCGGGGGACTCTTCGATGCGGGACCCGGGAGCGTTCGACCTGATGAGGAAGGTGTTGTCTACCCAGACAACCACATCAGTGGAAGCAGTTTCTCCTCCCCATAAAGGGCCTTTGTCTTCATCTGCAACCACGGCCACATCCAAGCGTCGGGCACCAGTGTCTCAGCCACCCCTGGAGGGTGCCCGCTCTTCCTCCGAGGCTTCTTCGGATGCTCCCCACGAGGAAGTCCCTAGGAAGAGATTGTGTAAGAGGAGACACTTGGATTCTCCACAGGAATCCTTGACATCTGATACTGACTTAGATGAGTCAGAGGGTCCCCTAAGTCACCTTCAGAAGATGTCTCTTTTCGGACATATTGGAGATCCTGAAGCAGAGAGGTGACTGGCAGTCCCTTCCCCCTTCTGAGGATGAGTCAGTTCTGCTGAAGGCATTTGGTGCTCGCCCTTCCTCCTCCTGGGTCACTCCGCCCTTCGACGAATTAATGGAACTAATTGCTCAAGGGCGGAGGCCCCTGACACAGTGGAACCTGTTCCGAGGAAACCTAACAAATATATCACAGCACCACAGGATAAGTCCTACCTTACAAAAGGAGTTCCAGTAGACGCTATGGTGGTGGCAGCAGCCAAAAAGGAGATGTCGGAGTCTTCTTCGCCTGTCCATCCGCCTAATAAAGACTCTAGGACGATGGATAGATACGGAAGCGCATTTTTAGTTCAGCGGCTTTTTCCATGCGGTCCCTGAACTATTTGACCCATTTTACACGACTGCAGAGGGATCTAGTCAAAGAGTTGGGAGATACCCTCCAGGGTGCTACAGATGCAGCTGTCTCAGAGAAAGTGACAGCGCAACTTAATACCCTAACATCGATTGTTAACTCGTCCATGAGGCTGATTTCCACGCAGCCGAAGGTTCGAGTAGGGCAGCAGCTTCAGCGATTGCTCTTCAGAGACAATCCTGGATGCGCTTATGCTCCTTTGCGGAAGCCTTCAAGTCTTCCTTTACAAACGCCCCATTTGATGGTGCCACACTTTTGGCCCCAAGGTAAAGGAGACCCTTACCCGGTGTGAACAAGAGGGAAAGACTCTGTCTGCTGTCGGAGTCCGTTTTCCACCCCAACCAGACCGTACCCCAAAGGGCAACGCGGTGGGAAAATGTGGTTTCAAAACCCCAAGGGTCTTTCTCAGGCACACAGGGTGATGCCCCTCTAGAGGCAGAGGAGGGGCAGAGGTGGAAGACGCCCTGGCGGCAGAGGGGTCCGCAACATCAAGGTGACAGGGAAACACTCCTGGTAAACCTTTCCAGCACTCCTGAGAGGAGGCCCGACTGTCCTGCTCTGGAGGCAGTCCGGCGTCCCTTACCTTTATACCCTCAGGCCTCTCAAAATATAACTACAGACAAGTGGGTAAAAGCGTAGTTACCAGAGGTTACAACATACCCTTCCTATCCCATCCCATCCCAAAGAAAAGACTCCCAGATGTACCGCCCCATCTGCGAGAGCCAGCAGCTTTAGAAATTTCAAAGCTGCTAGAAAAAAGAGTCATCCAGCCAGTCCCAGCGGACCAGCAAGGATTCAGGACTTACTCAAGGTTCTTTTAGTTCCAAAGAAAGCAGGGTACTGGACGGCGATTCTAGACC
This sequence comes from Protopterus annectens, assembly GCF_019279795.1. Taxonomy (NCBI): domain Eukaryota; kingdom Metazoa; phylum Chordata; order Ceratodontiformes; family Protopteridae; genus Protopterus; species Protopterus annectens. The sequence goes on from NC_056737.1 coordinate 725,064,728, forward strand.
TAAGCTACCTCAATACTTTCACAAGAAAGAAAAGTTCAATGGTCACGCTTCAATCGATCCTTCCATTCTTACAGAAGGACGAGTGGATGTGCTCAATAGATCTAGAGGATGCATACTACCACATCAAAATGGCCAGGGCATCCAGAGATCATTTGCGCTTCGGCTGGGAGCCAGTCACTTTCAATTTCGAGCCCTGCCCTTTGGTCTGACCTCAGCCCCCAGGGTCTTCACCAAATGCATGGCAGTGGTAGCGTCTCACTTGAGACGCCAGGGATTCCAGGTGTTTCCGTATCTGGACGACTGGCTCCTTTTGGCCACCACCAAGGCCAACTACTGCAGGCCAGAGACTTTGTTCTTCAACTGTGTGTTCACCTAGGGATCTCCGTAAACTTCGGAAAATCCTTACTTCAGCCATCACAAAATATCTTGTTCATAGGAGCAGAGTTAAACACACGTCAGTTGATTCTGAGACTTCCCCCAGAAAGGATATTATCACTGCAGACTCACATACGTCTTCTACTCTTGTCAAGGAAATCTCCTGCAAAACTAGTACTGAAGGTGTTGGGCCTCATGTCAGCCTCCCTTATTGCAATTCCCCTGGGAAGGCTGCACATGAGAGTCCTACAATGGCTACTGTTTGCTCAATGGTCGTTTCAACAACTACCTCTAACACACGAGATTCTTATAACAAAGACTTGCAAAACAGATCTAAACTGGTGGCTTCAAACGTGCAACCTTTCCAAGGGGAGGCCGTTTGTGCTACCCACCCACAGTTACGGTGACCACGGACGCTTCCCTGATAGGGTGGGGGGGCATCTTTCAGGGACAGACAGTCCAAGGCGAATGGTCCAATTTGGAGTACAATCTGCACATCAATGTTCTAGAGTTGAGGGCAGTGTTTCTAGCGTTGCAACACTTTGCTCCCCTTCTTCCTCTAGGGACTATTGCAGTTCAGACGGACAACATGTCTGTAGTCTGGTACATAAACAAACAAGGGGAACCAAGTCCTATCAACTATGCAGAGAGGCCATGAGACTTTGGCAGTGGGCAGAGTCCACGGGTCGCTTTCTAATTGCAACGCACACCCCGGGATCATCCAACGTCATAGCCGACAGGCTGAGCAGAGCAATTCTGTTACCGCACGAGTGGTCTCTAAAACAGTCAGTGGCGAAAAGGATTTTTCGCGTGGGGCCAGCCTTCCTGCGACCTGTTTATGCCTCCAATGAATGCCAAATGCAGGAGCTACTTTGCCCTATTACCCTCCAGGGAAGTCCCCAGGGACGACTGGTTTACGATTGGCCCCCGGGACTCCTGTACGCATTTCCTCCATTTCCTCTGATATCAAAGTTTCTCCAGAAAGCCAGGAACCTACACAGGACGATAATCCTCATTGCTCCATTCTGGCCTCGTCAAATTTGGTTTCCCTTCCTGAAGATACACTGCATTCGGGGACCCTGGATTCTGGACCCAGAGCCAGATCTATTGACTCACTCGTCAGGGGTTCCCCATCCCGCGCTCCGGTCACTCCATCTGGCAGCTTGGCTGCTCCAATTCCCAACTTAGCCAGGTCTGATCTCTTGTCACCAGCAGTCCAGGATATATTGGTGGCTTCGCATAAAGCTTCCACTACTAAAACATATACTAGCAAATGGAAGCGATTTGTATTCTGGGCCAATACACACCATGTGGATCCCTTTATAGCTCCTTTGAATTAGATATTAGAGTTCTTAACGGACTTATTTCATCAGGGTGCTTCTCCTGCTACTCTAAGAGTTCAATTGGCTGCCATTTCGAATTTCCATGTGGAAGAATGTGGAGCTCCTGTTATGGCTCACAGACTTTGTAAAGCCTTTTTAAAAGGAGTTTTTCATATTAAACCACCGGTCAGATCTCCGACGTCACCTTGGAGTCTGACTTTATTGTTATCTAAATTAATGTTGTCCCCTTTTGAACCCGCCTCTTCTTGCCCATTAAAATTTTTGTCCTGGAAAACTCAATTTCTGGTAGCCATTACTTCTGCTAGACGAGTATCTGAACTTCAGGCTCTCTCCATCAAGCACCCTTATTTGATTTTTCACTCTTGACAGAGTTTCTCTTCGAACCAATTCATCCTTCCTCCCTAAAGTGTGTTCTATTAACAATATTAATCAGTCCATTGAATTACCCACTTTCTTCAAAAACCACTCCAACAAAATGGAGTATATGTTACACAAATTGGATGTTCACAGACAGCTAAGATTTTACTTGGATAGAACAAAAGATCATAGAAAAACAGATCAACTCTTTGTGGCTTTTGCTGATAGCAGGAAAGGACTTGCAGTTACCAAAAGAACTCTTTCTAAATGGTTAACGGATTGTATAATCTATGTCTACGATTCTTCAAATCAACCCTTCTACACAAACCCAAAGGACATTCCACTAGGTCAGTGTCTACGTCTTTGGCTCATGCAGCTCGCCTACCTCTAGACGCTATGTGCGGCTGCTACTTGGTCTAAGCCACATACATTTATTTCTCATTATAAAGTAGACAAGGTTTCTAGGGACAGGGCAACCTTTGGTTCCACTGTGCTCAAGAACGTCCTCCCGTGAGTTCCTCAGGATCAAGGAGCTAGGGACGCTACCCATGTGTAAGAACAAACGGCGAGATTGAACACTATCACATATAGAAGTTATGTCCTTACCATAACGTTCCATGTGGAGTGTTCATCTCGCCTTTGTTCTTACAGTCCCACCCTCCCACCCTTAGGAAGAACGTTCTTTGATGCCTGGCCAGGAGCATTCTGCTACTGTTACATACTGTGTACATAGTTGGCATGTATATATATATATATATATATATATATATATATGTGTCTGTTTAGATATATATATATAGTTTTTCTGTAATTCTTCCTATACATATGTGTATAAGCATGAATGTGCTATTCGGTAGATTGGTTTGCTTGCAAACTAGATCTGAGGTAAAGGCAGAGGGGGATTGTGGGTATTAGATTGTCTCGAGCTTCTTCTCGATGCAGAGCTTGCAAGAGGCCGGCACGGAGCCGAGGATCGGCTCCGAACCCATGTGTAAGAACAAAGGCGAGATGAACACTCCACATGGAACGTTATGGTAAGGACATAACTTCTATATATTGTTGTTGAAAGCTGACAAAGGCTCTGGCCTCAATGAGAGGGTTTCTTTGAAACCGAAATTGAGACAGAGAAGGAATATAAGATAAAACACAGTCTCATACACACCTAAAGGGAATGATACACTTGCCAATATATATTTTTAGCAATTATGTTTTTACATAGTGCAGAAGTCTTTTTGTTAGTGTGACTGCATATAAGTAATACATATATTTGATATGTTCTTTAGATATTGATATCCCTAGACCTTAGGCCAAACATGCACTCTGATAGTTACAATAATGACACACATTACCATTGACTTTTTCATCTATGGTAGATACGTGCATGTATTTGTTGTCCCAATATAGGATGTAATTCCTTGAAATGGAACTGAACTCTAGTAAATTATAGATGTTGTGGTTGGTTATATACATTTAGGTACATATCCATGTATATATATATTCTTCTTATTTTATTTTTATTTTATTCTATTTTATTTTTTGTATATAATGAAGTTCATAGATTATTTCGTCTCTATGACTGATAGAAGCTTTCAGTGACTACTTCATACACTGTTTTAATCGTTTTTAATATACTGCTTAATGCAACAGATTGCTGTCTTTATATTTCTGTATTTTTTATATACACCTTACTATATTTCTGTATGTTTATACATTTTTGTAGGTCTATATGGTCTACAATTATACCTTTAGAACATGTGGTAAACGTAGATATCCCTTTAAATATTCTTATGTTGGATAATTGTTAATGACTAATTAGTTAAAGAAGGTATATATGTTTGTGATTTTAGAGATGTGTTACTATAGATCTGAAGAAGCTGTGAAGCGAAAGCGCTCATCTTTTATTTCAATAAACAGTTTATTGGTATTCCTTACCTAACTGTTTGGCATTCACTTTTTGGATTTTTACTATTTAAGGACTTGAGCCTGCCTACTCTGGGGTTTGTGACTGTCTGATTAAACATTTTGAACAATAACACCTGTGAAAAATTCAAGTTTGCTATTTTGGACATGGTTCAAGGTAACCCAAGAGGGGGTGATATTAAAGGGTTGGTGGGTGAGAAGGAAATTAGATGGCAACTGAAGCTTAATGCTTCATGTTATCCAGGCTTAAATGAAGTGATTCCCACTAAGCCACTTTTAAAGTAGGTTTAGCAATATTTTTTGTGAGAACTGAATCATATACAATAGTTGGGACAGGTTGACATTACATATTTCACAGTTAATTTTTAAAAAAATACACTTGCACATTGATAATATTGTCCAAGAGTATTGTTGTAATATGAATCATTTATCTATTTTTTAATTTATTTTCAGTGTTGTGTAGTGTGCGTGGTGGATGTTTAATATGCACAACGGTTCATTATGGACACTTGTGGTTGACGTATGGTCCTGTGTTTTTTATAATGTTAGTTTTAATTATATTATGTTGTAGTATTTCTCTGAGTTTATTTATACTTTATTGATAATTTTTAGGGTTTTGAGTGTTGCAAATTGCATTCACAATTACATGATATTCAGGCTTTATGTGACACTATAGCTTTATTTATTTTATTTTATTTATTTATTTTACATTTGTTAACCGGGCTAGTCTGGCTGGATACATGTCCATTTTCAGCAGAGGCCCGAGGAGAAAAGCTCCATTAACACTAATAACTAACAGTGATAAAAACTATCAAAAATTTAGACAAACTAAAAAATTTAAACACTCAGACATAAAAGCAAACAGCAAAAAAAACCAAATGTGAAAAATAAGTAAGGAGATTAGGAACAGTTACTATGTAGTTTAGAAGAATTCAGAGGTAGTAGGAAAAGAGATAACAGTGGGGAAGGTAGTATTCCAATGAATTAGTTGCTAGGGAGAGACTGTCAGGGAAAGAAGAGGACTGAGAAAATAGTTGTAACATAAGGAGAGTCAGTAACAAATTCACTAGTTACAAGTTAGAATAGTACAAGTTAATCCAGGGTACTAGTATTAGGAAAGAGTTAATCCAGGGTACTAGTATTAGGAAAGAGAATAGCATTGAATTGAACTGAAAGTATGAATTTGGGAAAATATGACAAGATGTAGTGATACAGCATAAAGAAGGAAGAAGTAGGAAGAGAAAAAGAGAAGAAGGAAGAGTCAATAAGCAGGTAGGTGAAAAGAGGGATAAGTCAGGAGTAAAGGATAATAATTAAGAGTGAGGAGGAGGGGACTGAAAAAGAGGTGCATTGTATGTTGAGCTCAGTCAGGATTAGCACAAGGGCATAGCCAGTGAGTTTGAAGATGGTGTTTTATTTGTTTTTTGAAAAGGTTGGATGAGCTTAGGGTGGTCAGTTCTACGGGTAGTTTATTCCAATATGATCCAACAGTATTTGCAAATAAGGAGTCACCTGCTTTATTTTGGGATTTGAGAGTAGTTACTAGAAGCTTGTTGGCTGAGCGAAGTGAGGTAAGGTTTTTATATGGGGTGATTAGGTTATTAAGTATGGGTGTATTGGAGGGGTGGTGCAGAATGTTAAAAGTGATGACCAATTGACGAGGCGTATTAGGTTCTGAAGTTCTAGCCAGTGAAGTTTTTAGATTGAGACAATGATGAGTACGGAAAGGGGATCCTGTGGCAAACCTGGCAATACTATGGTAGGCTGTGTTAAGTTTATAAAGGTTGGCTTTAGAAATGTTGATAAAGGATGGAGAGGCATACAGTAATGTGGAGATAAGGTGAGTTTGGGCAAGAGACACTCGGGTGGTAGCACTAAGAAAGGGCTTTAGTCTGTAGAGGGCACCTATTTTCTTGTTTACGGTCTTGATGGTTATATCAATATGGTTATCAAAGCTTAGCTGATTGTCAATAGTAACGCCTAGTAGTTTGGTGGAATAGTCAGGTATAATTATAGTGCCATTACAGGACACCAGGAGAATGAGATTGGGGTGGATTTGAGGGTTGGGGTGAAGAGTAATAATTTAGTTTTTGGGATTGAGGAGGAGACAGATCTGTTGGAACCATTTTTCTGCTGTTGTAAAGACCTTTTGGGTGGAGGAGTGGAGTTCTTCTGGAGATGGAGCAGAGCAGATGAGAGTAGAATCATCAGCATACTGTATGCAAGTGGATGTTGGGAGAGAAGTGGGAAGGTTATTTATGAATATTGAGAACAGGAGGGGACCTAAGATGGATCCTTGTGGCACTCCGATAGTAACTGGGACTTGAGAGGATAGATGGTTGTCCCAGATGACTGCTTGTTTTCTATTTGTCAAGTAAGATTCAAACCACTGTAGTGTTAGTGAATCAAGTAAGAGGGATTTTAAAGTATCTAGGAGAAGTTGATGGTTGACCATATCGAAGGCTTTAGAGAGGTCCAGGAATAGTGCAGAGGAGAAAAGGTTTTTATTGCAATTTTTATTGATCACGTCAGTGAAGGAGAGGAGGGCAGTGGTAGTACTGTGGTGGGGCCTAAAACCATGCTGAGAGTCTACTAGTAAGTTATTTTGCAAGAGATGATGTAAGAGTTGATGGTGTATGCAGCGTTCCATGATTTTAGATAGTGGAGAAAGAAGGGCTATAGGCCTGAAATTAGAAAGTTCGTTGGAGTTTCCTCCTTTATGGAGGAGAATGATATGGGAGATTTTCCAACAGGATGGGATAGTGGATTCGGTTATGGTTCTGTTAATTAAGATGGAAACTGGGTAAGCTAGTTCAGTTGCTGCTAGTTGAAGATATTCAGCTGGTAGATTATCAGCAGAAGGGGTACAAGGTTTAAGTTTTGAGAGTAACTTCTGTATATAGGTTGTGGAGACTGTATTAAGTGTAAGAGTAGGGGTGCTGTTTTGAGGAGAGGAGGTTGTTTGAAGGGGAGGAGGGGGGGTCATAGTGTTAGCTAGAGTAGTGACTGTTTGGGAGAAGAAGTTGTTGAAAGTATCAGCTATCACATTAGGTTGGGTCTGAGCTAGGCTAGTTGGTGTAGGTGTTTTGGTGTTTCCTGGGTGGAGCAATTTATTGATTCCTGACCAGAAATGTTTAGGGTTTTGGTTTTGTTGATACTGCAGGTAATAGTTCTTTTTATCTAGATAGGTGAGTTTTTTTGTTATGTTTCTGAGGTGTTTGAAATTTTGGTGGTCAGTTGGGTTTTTGGTGGATCTCCATTTATTCCATGATTTATTTCTAGCTAGCATTGTTTGTTTGGTTTTTTTGGAAAGCCATGGGGCTGCTTTGGAGCCTAGTCTAATCAATCGAGATGGGGCATGATGCTGGAGAATTTGTAGGAAGGTACTGTTAAAATGGTTAACTGCTTCTTCAAGTGGGAGGTGTTTTAGAGTTGACCAGTTATATTGTTTAATTTCATTACGAAAGGATGATAGGTTAAAATTAGTTTTGTTGTGTACAGTACGATATGTAGCCTGCTTGGGATTATTGTATTTTTGTTTAGTGATATAGGTAAGGAGATGGTCGCTGATATTGTCAGGGAGTATTCCAGTTTTATAAGAGAGGGGATTGTTGTTGATCAGTATCCAATCCAGGATGGCTTGTTTCTGGGTTGATTTGTGTATTCTAGTAGGGGAGTTTATGGTTTGTTGAAAGGTAAAGAGATTGAGGTGAATGGAAGGTTTGGGAGAGATGCAGGAGTTCCAATCTATATTAAAGTCTCCTAAGATTATGGTTTCCTGAGGAAAGTTGCAGGAGACCCAGCTAAGGATATTTTCTAGTGTATTGACGTTATTGCCTGGCGGGATGTAGGAGCATATTATATAGATGGCTTTGGTTTTGTTAATTTGGAGTTTGGAACAGAGTATTTCTGCATTGGCTGGGAGGGGGGACAGGGAGCCAATTAAGGCTAGCTGCAGTTGGGATTTGTATAGTAAGGCTACTCCTCCGCCTTTAGTTAAGACGATCTTGCCTTAAGGTGCTATAGCCTGGGGGAGTGATTTCATTATCTTTGGTACCTGGTTTTAGCCAAGTTTCTGTGAGACATAGAATATCAAAGGCATAGAAGTCAATTAAAGCATGGAGTTGTGTGATTTTATTGTTGATGCTGCGAATATTTAAGTGAGCTATTGAGAGGGAGTCAGTAGAGAAAGGTGAACCAAAACTATTAGCAGTTTGGTTAGTAGGAGTATGGTTGAGATGATTGTTAGGGCCAGGGTTGGGGTGGATGTCCCCATGTATTAGTAACGAGTGTTTGTGGGACTTGACATACCTTTGTATTTTTGCAGGGTATTAGGTGAAACCGTCTTGTGGTTAGGAATCTGTTACGGTGTAATTTGTGGTAGAGAGGGGGAAGGTAGGGACAGGACGATAGGATGTTACTATGTGTTTGTTTGGTTAAAGGAAGTGTAGAGGTTGTGTGTTTGGCTATATGAGGAGATTGGCTAAGTATTAGCAGTAGCAGCATTTAAATAGCAGTACTGATTAAGTTGAATGTATTCAATTTGGTAGATGGTTTTGGTGTTTTTTTTACTATTTAAAGCCTTGTTAATGACATTTTTAACTGTTCTGATGAAGTGTATGGTTTACACGAAAGCGCTTAACAAATCGTGTTAAGTTTTTATGGTTGGAGCAATAAACCTGTTTTAAAAGCATTTCGTGGATCGTGGTTTTATCCTTGGGTTGCTGGTGTGCTGTTTGGGACATTGTTGAACCTGTGGATACCTTTCGATAACTAGAGAAAGGGAATCAAGAAATACCTACAAAGAAAAAGAACTGCCTTCATCTCCAGGACAGTGATGTGCAAGCTGACCTTACTCTGTGACCAATCGCCATGGACCATTCACCTAAGATAATGCTCCCCCAACCCTAAGGCTGACGCATCTGTGGTGACAGTCATCTAGAGATTGGGGCATGAAATCTGCATAGGGAAAATCTGATATCAAGAGCAAGTTATGTGCATCTGACATGTCTTGAAAATGCTTGTTGGCCCAATAACGGATCCAAGCACTGGCTCCACAATGTTTAAGGTCCACTCAGGTTGCCTTGTAAAATTCATTGTAAAAAGAATAATAGAAATGGTGACTTTATAAGCCCAAATACTCTAAATCATGTGGCTACTAACACAGCTGGTATGGAAAATTTTGGAGATGCCAAGTAGGATAGGATGACTCCAATCTAAGCTAAGGGAAAACTGGCCTTGCTAATAACTGTATTCAGAGGGTGTGTGGCCTACAAACAATACTTCACCCACGGCTTTGAAGTGCATGAATCAGTATCTGCTTTTTATTAGCAAGTAAATCACTTTCTAGGCACTTTATGTTATCATCCCTGTTTTTATAGACTGTTAGCTTGCTAAGGATTGCATAGGTTCATAGGTCAGTACTAGACTAACTGCCCTTGTGGGCCATTTTAAGTCTAACCAATTTTCCCATTTGAGAATCAAACCTTGCACCTTTTGTTTGTAAAGCAAACACATTAACCATTATGCCAACCCTCAACCCCCGAAGTAAAAAAAAGTTGCAATGTCAGCCTTAAATTCATCCAAGTTGCTACTGTTGCCTCTCCAAGTCCACATTTTCACATTCTCTTGAAGTCCCTTCCAGCTACCTGCACACTGGTGAGGCAGTGTTGTCTGTACTTTTGCCTAGGGCACCAGTTGACCTAAGGCCGCTCCTGCTTTTATGACTTCCATAGGTGTTTGCAGTACTCTACAGAGTGGGGCAATGACATCTGCACTTCTGGAGTTGGTGCCTGACAAGGTTTCCCAGGACTCTGCTACCTTTGCTAATATCTTCGCATAGTCCACAGTATGATTCAGCCAGGGCAATAACACTCGCATCTTTTCCTTTTATCCTTCTAACATTTAAGTTATTGCCTCATGCTGACACCAAAGTGCATATGTCTGCATCTTTCCTATAATTAACCCCAAATTCCATTTACGTTTCTATCTTGCAGTTTACATTAGAATGATATTTTTGTATTCTTGATTCACTGAGATCTTAACACATCACCATTAAATATATTCAAAAGTTGCAATGTGTTATTTGAGCTTAGGGTTATTCTTAGTAAAATGCTTCTCTGTCGTAAACTTCTTTTCATTTTACAAGCACTGACCTTCACATCCATAACAATATCAGAAACCCTCTACCATCTCAACTGGTCTCCCAAATGTACTCTTGCCCTAACGTTTCTCTTTTCTTCACTACTCTATGGCATTCCTGTCCTTACCAATATCCACTGCACCCTAAAAAATAAGCTTGAGACTTGTTACAACAAGGTTGCCAAATTAGCAACCAACGCAAAATACTCTTCCCATCACTGTATTTCCTTAAAATCACTAAACTGGCTCAAACTTCCCCATCATCTTACCTCCCTACAGCTAATAACAGCAAATGAAATTATTTACAAACCTTCAGATTGTCCAGCCATATCTTCTATCCTTCCTCACCCACTACCACCCTAACAGGCCACTTGGATCTGAACACCAACTACTACTGCAAGTATACAAACCTAAACTCCCTGCTGGCAACATGTGTTTTTCCTTCTCTGTTGCCAAACTTTGGAACTCTTTACCATTAGCTATCAGAACCTCTAGAAAAATCACTTCCTTCAAAAAAGGATTGCTATTACATCTCTCTTGCCTCTGGCAATGCACATGCCTCTATTCTCATTCATCTATAACTTGTGTGCCTACACTCTTAAGTTTACTCGCACTCTGTTCTACACCCCCCCTTCAAACTTATTCATACTCACTACCAAAACTACTCTTGTTAAATTTTTACTCTTCTATCCATCTTTTCGACATTACCCCTCACTGCCCCTCTTCCTATCAATTTACTAAACAATCTCACAAAATAGCTTATATATACCACTTAATTATGTTTAATATCTCAATTACTCTTCTAGTTTTGTAACTTTATTTAACATTTGTTTACCAGAAAAGTCCAACTTGGAATGAAGCCAATTTTCAGCAGAGGCCTGAGGAGAAACACTCCAGCCAGATGTCTTTGTGACTTGGGAGGAAACTGGAGTACCTGGAGGAAACCCACATGAATGCAGGGAGGACATGCAGGCTCCACACACAAGGCACGCCAGTCAAGAATTGAACCAGAGAACCTCTTGCAGTGAGGTGACAACACAACCTCTACACCACTATGCTATCATAACAACGATACTGGTTGCTATGTTTCACCTATACCCATATGTACATATCATTTGTTTGCCACCTTTACAATTATTGTATATTACTATGTATGCATTGTGTTTATTTGCTTGTATCTTGAAGCTGTTCTATATTTTATTTACTGTTTGTATGTTTTGTATTATTATACTGTGGAGATTTTCTCCCTGGGCCTCCACTGAAAATTTTTCTCTTGGCCCAGTGCACTTTCCCGGTAAACAAATGCCGATAAATAAATAAATAAATAATGTACAATAGATATCTTGCACCCATACACCACTTCATCTTCTCTTCTGAATATATGAGACAAGTGACAGTGCTTTTGCATAAACATGAAGAAAGACAACATGATAATAAGGCAGTCAGGTGGTAAGCTACTCCCCAGAACCCTCCTCCTGAAAGCATGTATGCACTAAGCACTTCATAGAGTCACTTGGCCTTGTAGATTAGCATAGTCATGATGTGCACAGGGTTCAAACATCACAGCAGAGATCAGTACTGGAGAGTTTACTGGTAAGGTAGGGTTAGGGGATGTATGTGGGGGCTGCATGTGCGAGGCTATGTGTGTCTGCCTTGGAAGTAGCAGTTGAGGGGTACTGAGGGGTAACATTAGGGGTGTGTGTGTGTTTGTGAGTGTGAATGGATGAGTGTGTGAGTGAATGCATTCAGTTGGGGAGGGAGCTGCTTCATCTGTGTGGGCATGTGTTTGGATGGGTGGTTTGGCATGTCTGTCATACTTCCACACACCCCAGGAATCGATAACTAATGAGGAGAGCCTGTGACATTGGATGCCGGGAGCTACTCACCACCTCAGATAGCCCTTAGAAGTTGTGCCTGAACAGTTCTTAAAAAGGAGAATGTGGGATGGGGGAAATCTAGACAGCAGGGATAACTCTTATAACTCATGCCTTAATGGCACTTTAACAGTACACGGATGGGGGGAACCACTTCACATCTGGGGATTCTTCTCCCATGTCTTAATGCCACTTCAAAAGTAGAGGGATTAGGGGGAACCAATAAACAGCAGGCATACTTTTTCCATGCCTTAATGGGACTTTAACAGTACATAGATAGGAAGATCCACTATACACTTGGTAGTACTTAGCAGGAAATGATGTGCAAGACTCTAATGCCTAACATTAAATGCAAGACTGCAATCTGCAGGAAAGGGAGGCATTCAGACAACTCAAGTGCAGATATTGGGTCTGTGCTGAGTGTACACGTGTGCATTTGAATGTGTGTATTGTATGTGTGTAGAAGAATGAATGTGTGCAGGGATGTGCATGTGATTCCATAATGCAGCCTCCAACTTTATCTACTGCAGCAAGTGCTTATGTGAACTTCACGGTAGATAACACCATTCACAGACATGCAAATTAGCCCATAATGAAGTATTTTTCATTGCAGCTAAGGCTATCTAAACCAGAATAATTGAGTGTGACAAATTCTTATTGGAGTACATGCTGACCCTACGTAGAAGGCACACCAGCCAATTATATTTTTGTTCACTGAATTTTTTTTTTTTTCTAGATCTTGCCACATCCTTCCCCATCCTTGCTTGTATATTAGTCATCTGCAATTTTTGGCATATCAAAAACAAAACAAATAATTATACCCATAACATACACACATAGTGTATGTATACACTTACACACATATTATAGCTCTTTTATTACTGATGGAGCTGCGCTTACCTTCTAAAATAAGGCCTTCGGGGAATTTTTGGATTTTTTAAATGCCAATCACTATATGTGTGGTTTTGCCCTTGTTAGTGTTTTTTAATTATTCTAGATGGCAAATCTACACTACCAAAACCTGCTGCTGGCTGAAATAGAATTCCCCCAGGCATTTGTGAGTGCATATTTCTGCTCTACTTTTCAGCTCCTTGTAAGTATACTTCTCAAATTCTGGAGATTAAAAAGCCATGGTTTCCTTCTTCCCTTTGTTTCAGTAATATTTAAAAATTCCAAACATGTGAGTGTGGTGTCCTGGCTAGGATTTCATTTAGAAGAATAAGAAAAACAAACATTCACAGAGAACTACAGCAATATGAAAGAAATCAGAATGATGGTATGATGAAAATGATGATTACAATTACCTCCCAAAAAACTCTTCACTGCCCCCATTGTTATGGGCAACACATATGGGAGGCATTATCAATCTACCTTAATGTCCTCACAGATCTACAACCGTTCTGAAATCTTGTACAGCTAAAATGCTTGTTGTATCGTGGCTGATATAACTTTTGTTGTTTATTATTAACTTCAGCATTCAAAAAGGAGACATCCCCGATAATATTTACTGTACTCGCCTACCTTCTCCTCTTCTCCATATACTGCTTTAAAAATAAGCACACATATTACTTCGTTTGACCCGGTTGTGTCAAGTGGAGTGCTTGGTCTTGAACAACTTACTACTATTTACCAACAAAATGTGGAAAGTTATGGTATTACATGCTAAGACATTAACGGCTTCATCAACACTACTTAAGAACAAAAGCGGTACATATAAAATATGACAACATGAATTAAGCCATTACCCCAACTCTTAACTCACAACGATTCTGCAAAACATCCTCGTTCTCCTCAAATGTTTTGTTCTGAAACTCATACAATTTATAAAGTTCCGGCAAATCAGTCAAAATTACCACTTATTAACCTCAGATACAGCAACAGGAATCCTCTTTAAAAACATGTTAAATGCTATTCTATGAAGTACGATAACAAAATCGACATTTTGGCCCTCTGATCCTCAGTATTATCAGATTTGCCCTGATTTCTGACTCAAAAAGACTGACCATGTTTAGACTTGAAAGCAGTATCGACTGCACGAAGATATGCATTTCAGAAACCAAGCACTAGAATGCCTGCCTGGCACAGGGCTGGAACCGGCATAAACGACCGTATTTTGGCCATACCACAAGTCTTTGAATCACAACTTCAAAACAGTACACCTTTGTATTTTCTGTCCAACAAATTTCACGCTGCATAAAATGTAGTGCTGCTGAAGCGAAGTTTAACAAGACCCTCATTACACAAAGTTCTGCCTTTTCTGAAACTTAATTTATTAATATTTGCAATGCCAACAAATTTAAGCAGTCCTGTTCCATTTTCAACACTCTTTGTTCAGCACTCATGCGCAAGCACACACACACACGCTTGCATTGCTCATTCACTCTCAACTTTGAAATCAGCACTTATATACTTAATACATTCAGGCACGCATTCACTCACACACACATGCAGGCAGAAACAACACAAGATGAGGAAAAAAAAGCACGGACACGGAAGAGAAAAGAATAGGAAAATAAACTTACCAAAAAATAGTAGTTCTTCTTCGTCCAGGAACGTTGCCTGCAGCTGCACACAAGGAATTACTTGCACCAGACAAGTTTTTGTCCGGAACGAAACAGAGGTTGTAAAAGAGTTCCCCAACAAGCTGATAATGGGCTGGTTGGCATAAATGTCTACGTCACAGTGTGGGAGGATTTGCTCTAGAAGGAACTACTGATTTGACTGTGTTGAAGATGCATCACAAAGGGGGAGACAATTTGGAAATGAAAGGATGCGATACTGATGAATGGGGGATGGGCTTTCCTGCCCTACGCTACGGAAAGGTAGATATGTAGAACTAATAAGTGTGTTTGTGGATTGTCACCGCTGTAGATGGCTGGGATAAGTTCACAGAGATAGAGCATGACTCGCGGTTGAGCTAAAATGTATGTAAGCCCGAAGTTTTCCTTTAAATCACCAAATCTGCAAGTTTTAGCCTTATTTCTCAAGTCAGTTATATATGCTGCAAAAGTTTCACCAGGCTTTTGATCCCTTGTGTAAAATAAGTGCCTTTCCATTGTAACATTCATTTGGGGGTTACACATTTCTCTAAATTTACGTTTTAAGCACTCAGGGTCTTTCCTTGTTTCAGTTGGTACCACTATATGATGGTTTCTCCCTCTCTCTTGCAAACACAGCTGGTGTATGCACAAATGAATGCACTCTTTCTATAGGCCTCTGAACAAGCTAAATTCAGCAGAATAATGCCTTTGTACGCACATATTTGTCAGAAAATGCAGCTTGTATGAAAATATTGCACTCTTCTCAAACACTCTCCAATTCTCTGCAATACAAATGGAGCTGGTCTGCGAACACCTTCTGCCATGCCAATGAATTATAGTAAAATAAAATGCAATCCTGGACCACTTGTAATTATATACGAACATGCACACCCCCACCAGGTACCTGTAATAACATTCAAATGCACAATAAACTCTTCGAAATACTGTACTCTGCGAATTACGCTTTGAAATGGCTGTATTTTGCGAATTAACTGTACTGTAATACTGCACAAGCTTGTGAACACTTTGTATACTTCAGATATCTTGAACATCTTTAATTAATGCAAAAAAGTAGCACATAGCGAAAAAATGTGTTTGTTTTCCTTATTTTATACAGTTTATGCGATTTGGGCATTATTTTAAACATTTTCATAACTATTTCACATATTTTTATCAATATGTCACAGTTTCGGGCATTTCATTTAACTAGAAATTCATTTTGAGCATTCTGAGTGCTTTGTTTTATATTCTTTGAGTAAAAAATCATTTAAGCAAGTTTTAGTACCTGGAATTTGTTTCTGACCTGCTTTGCGAGTTGTATGTGGAGTAGGGATGATCTATTCCTCTATATTCCTCCAACATTAACAGAGTACCTCTTGGTCTTGATTCTGGATCCCATTCTAACACCATGTGACTCATCCTATGTTATGATTCAAGACGAACAGACAGGTTAGTTCATTTACATGCTTTATTATATAGACACATATCAGGATGGATAGCAACACAAAATATAAACTGATTAACTGACAGACCATTACATACATGCATACTTGCATCTCAACAGCTCTCTACAAAATGGTAGTCTGGCTCGCACATGTTCAGTATTTATAAACATGTGCAAGCCCATGGAAAGCTTCTTAAAGGTCTGCATACATACTGATCTACATTAACCACAGTTCCCTTTCTTTTACTTCCATCATGTTTTTAAACTCACCTTAATTTATCCCACTCCCTAGCTATATTTTCAGAAGAAATTTCTATCCTCTAACAGCTCCTGAATAGACTCCACTACCCATTCCTTAAATTCCTCTCTTTAAAACAGGTAGGTGGGAAAGTGCCAATGTCTCATTTTATTTCAGCTACAGTACTATTGGCGCATGATCTTAAATAGTTATTGGGTGGGTATCAAGACCTTTAATTAAATGCACTGTTCTTGTGACATGTAAATTCTGTCTAGCCTAGCTTTTATATCTTGGGGAACAATATGTAAATTCACTCCAAACTCCTATTACTAAATCCACACCTTCCATGTCAAATATTTCCATAAATTACTCAAAAATCTACCCTCCTTTCTTATATTTTCCCTTCTGCCCCCCCCCCATCTTCACTACTGAAAATCAAATTCCAGTTCCCACCTAGAAGTAATATTCCTTCCTGAAAACTGATTATTTCTCCGAGAATTTTCTTAAGCTCCATTACAGCAGTTATAGGTGGAATGTAAATACATGCCAGTGTAATCCTCCTCTCTTTCCAGTAGACCATTAGCACTATAAATCTGTCATTATTTTTATCTTCTATCAATATTGGAGCTCCTCTTGTAATCAATAGAAGTACTCCTCTTTTCCTTTGTCCCATGTATTCCGCTGAATAACCACCCTGAAAACCTTTCTTTATCAAATTAACATGTTCAGTTCTAAGTGTGTCTCCTGTAATATAACGATTTGCACTCCACATTTTTTAATATAGTTCACTACTCTTTCTTGTTTGTATTTATCTATGAAGCCATTTAAAGACATCAAAGAAAGTATCATTGTATTAAAATGTTGTTATTCCCACCTTTTATATACAACACCTTTTTATTAAATATCTAGTTCCAGCTTTTGTGTTACATGCATACACTGTTTGGCAGGTTGAACTTTTATACAGTTGTTTCTTGTTATGTACATTTGAGCCTGTGTCACATCTTATAATACTTTTTGTTTTACTGAAAGCCCTCAAACAAAAAAACACCCCAATACCCTCCTAAAATCTATTAACTTAATACGGACACACAAAACACCTTCAAATATTTAAGTTTTACCCTCCTAACAGGAACAAAAGTCCCAAACTGATAGCCGCACTCACAGACTGACTTGAGTCAACATAAAATACAGGTCATCCATGCTAAGACGCATGATGCAAGCCTGGGATTCTACTAAGTGCTGACTGATTTTGTCTTATTTTTATAGCTCTCCCAGCTCGAAATGCCCTGAATGTTTGAGAACATTAACTACCTTGGGAAAGCCACTGAATGCCTTCACAGAACGTTATCTACTTTGGAAAAACCCCTGAAAGCTTTCAGAGAACATTATCTCCTAGCCAATTTCTCTTTTCTTTTTTTTTTCATCAGCCAGTCATTCTCCACTTAACTTTAGCTGGTTTCTCTTTATCAGATTGTCTCCATGAAGACATCAGAACCAGGCAGCCAGTTCAGGTTGTTTCCATGGAAACATGAAGACCAGCTGCAGAATTTTTACTGAGCATATATGTATTTGTTAGAAAAAAAGTCTCATAATATTCATTGTTCTTTTCATTTATTGCTCTCTGTTAAAATGTGTTACTAAATCAAAGATCTATAATCCAGTCATTCCCCCATGCAAGAATGAGAAAAAGCACAGTAATTTTTATCATGCTTTTTAACAAGGCCTTCTTTTAATACAGTGCAGTACCTATATTTCTTAAAACTTCTTAAAACTAAACAAGCTAGAGAAAGGGAAAAAGGAAAGAAAAAAAACAGCATCTGTCTATGGTCCCCAATACACTTAAAATAACTGAAAACATTTATAGCATGTAAAGAAAACCACATACCACAAAATTGGTACTATTTAAGGGAAAGAAATCTTTACTTACAGTTAACGTTTTCCCTCCTCTTCCCCTCCCCAAAGCACTTTTCCGAACATTAATGACATGAGGTAGGGCATATACTTTAGAGTCCCTCAAGTCCAACAAATTCTGAGAAAGTCCAATATTTCCAGTTTTCTTGTTCTGTCATATTTCACAAATATAATTTACTGCATTACAATCTCATATTAAGTTACTGGTTTTATTACTTTCTCTGAAACCCCGTCTCTGCTTCATTTCTAATGTATTCTTGATTTTTCTAGTCAACTCTTGTACTCCCATCCTTCTCTCTAATATGTTCCATTGAAAAATCTGAAAAGGTTTCAAGGTACGGTCCCCTCTGTCGTCTATTACCAGAAGAAAAAGAAGCAGAATCTCCTTCTGTTGCACACCTTACTTTTTGTTGGACAAACATTTGAATCGCTTCCTTATGTACTTCATCAAAAAATGATTTTGTCCCTCCAGGGAAGAATACCTTGAAGGTAGCTGGGTACAGTAGTTTGAATCCCACACCTGCATCTCAAAATTTCATGAACAGTGGAATAAATTTGCTCCTCTTCTGTCTGGTGTACAATTAGTAATCATTCCCACAAACACTCTGCTCTCCCCAACTTTTAGTACTTTCTCCTTCTGACACAATTTTGTCAGAATCAACTCTTTCTGCAGTAGGATTGCATCTTTACTATTAAAAGGTGTAGGTTGCTTTTTTAGCTAGGTTTGGTGCATACATATGATGTGCCCTTTCAACTAAACTCCTGCTGTGGAATACCAGTCCTGTTGCTTAACTGCGCTTTTAAAAAATGAATGCAGTGCGTTACTTCCAGCTTCTCTGGTATACCTGAAAATCTCAGGCTTTCCCTACGTGCTCTGTTCTTGAATTCTATTTTTGAAACATGTCTTCCTGAGCAGTCTCCAATTCAGCCAGTCTTATCTCTATTTTGACATCTGATTTTTGCAGCATTATCATCTCATCTGAATATCTGTTTAAAGTTTCTTCCATTGTTTCCAGCCTTTTGTTGTTTGTGCTGACATACTCCACACCAGTGTTTTATCTATTTTAATCAGGTCTGTATGCAGTTCTTATATCTTCCTGTAGGTTATTGGAAGTCCTGTCTGAAGGTCACATTACTTTTTTCTGAACAGCTGCAGAACTTTCCCCACTCAGTGTTTCTTCCTCATTTCTTATAGCTGATTTTTTCCCAGGTTCTCTATATTTCTTTATTCCTGGCATCCAGGCAGTGCACTTACTAGCTACTGAAATTTATCCATAAACGCATGCCTACTGGCCTCCTCTACTGAGTTTCTTTTTTCACACTGGGAGAGCTAGAAAAGTACAGTTGTGTACACTTACCATAAATGTAGATGTTCGAGTGTATTTACTGTTGCAGTCATTACATTTGGGTAATCTGCTGGCAGGTTGCCCTCAGTCGGCCTGAATTCCAAAGTCTTGGGTCCTGCATTGGTTGCTGTCTTCTCTTCCACGACGTCAGGTCGTCAGGAGTATAAAACAAGCAGCCGACGACATTTTCTTTAGTTTTTCTTGCCCCCGATGTCAGGCGCCCCCAAAAAGGTAGCATTATTATAAATAAATAAATATACATACATACATACATCAATATAAAGTTTAGCTTCATCTACAAGCAAATACACCACATAGTTTGCAGAACACAGAGAAGGAAAGATAAACTGTAGAATGAAAGGGGGATGGTGGGAGGGTAACCAGGACTTCAACAGTAAATACACTCGAACATCTACATTTATGGTAAGTGTAAACAACTGTACAATGTTCTTTGTGTTTCACTGTTGCAGTCATTACATATGGGTAGAATCCCAAAGCTATGGTTGGTAGGCTGGAGCCAAACAGCATTAGGTGAGGCTATAAGGCCCTGCAGCACTGCAGTGGCAAAGCCTGCTCTGGACTTACAGTAGAGAGGCAAAAGGTAATGCTTTGTAAAGGTGTGAACAGAACTCCAAGTAGCAGCCTCTAGAATGTCCTTGGTTGGTACTCCTCTCAGAAAGGCTGCTGAAGTAGCTGCAGCCCTGGTGGAGTGAGACCTAATGGCCTTGGGCACAGGTTTGCCATGGTGTAAGTAGCAGAAACAGATGCAATGGCTTATCCACTTTGAAATTGTCTGCTTTGAAATAGGCTTTCCTTCTGATCTTGTAGCATATGACACTAGTAATTGCTCAGTTTTTCTTAGAGCTTTAGTCCTGCTCAAGTAGAATCTTAGCCGTCTGTGTACATCCAAGGAATGCAGAATTCTTTCCCCTTTGTTCTGCAGATTTGGATAAAAAGTTGGCAGATGAATTGTTTGGTTAAGAGCCACACTGGAAACGACCTTAGGCATAAAAGTAGGATTTGTCCTAAGTCTGGGTAAAATATGATAAAAGGCTCTACAGCCATGTGGGCCTGTAGCTCTGAAACTCTTCTTGCTGAAGTAATTGCTAGCAGCAGAGCTGTCTTCCATAATAAGAACTTTATATCAGTGGTAGCAGCTGGTTCAAATGGAGGCAGGGTGAGCTTTTCCAACACATAATTGAGGTCCCATGCTGGTAAGGGTGATGATCTAGGAGGCCTTAAATTTTTGGCTCCTCTAAGATGCTGCTTTAGTAAAGGATGAGAAAAGACTGGCGGCTCTGTATTGTAATGAGCCGAAATGGCTGAGGCATGGATTTTGATTGATGAAAAAGATAGGCCTTTGTCAAGCACCTCAGTTAAATATTGTAATATCTGAGGAATATGTGGTTCTGCTGTATCAGTTCCTTGGTGCTTGATTCCAAGCACAGAATCTCTTCCATTTGTCAGCATAAGATTTTTTTAGTACTAGGCCTTCTGTCTTCATAAGATTTTTTAGTACTAGGCCTTCTGTCTTCCAAAATGACATCCACCACAGCTTTACTGAGAGGTGTCGTGTGTATGATTACAGTATTAGCCATGTTGCCAGGTTCAGAGTCTGTAGTTGATTGGGCAGGATTTGATTGTTTTGCTGGGACAGTAGTTGTCGTTTTTGAGGCAAGGCCCAAGCTGGGTATTGAGACAAGTTCCTTAGGATTGGGTACCAGTATTGGCGGGGCCAGTTGGGGGCAATTAAAATCATCTTTGGTTTCTCGTCTGACTTTTAGGAGGACCTTGGGTAGAAGAGGCAGAGGAGGAAAGCTGTAAACCGATTAGTTTTTCCAATTGAAGGATAGGGCGTCCACTTTCCATGCTTGTCTGTAATAAGTCCATGTGCAGAATCTTTTCAGATGATAATTTTGAGGAGAGGCAAATAGATCTATGTCTGGGCTCCCCCATTTCTCTGTTATCATGCTGAAGACTTGTGGATTTAGTTTCCACTCGTGAGGATCCATACGGTTTCTGCTTAAATCGTCTGCCGGAGTGTTTTGTTTTCCTGGCAGGAACTGAGCTTGAAGATGTATTTGGTAGGTCAAACCTGTGTCCCACAGTGCCATGGCTAATCTGCAAAGGGGGTATTGATTGTGTGCCCCCTTGCTTGTTTATATACCACATGACTGTGGTGTTGTCCGTCTTTATCAGTAGTTGTCCTGGATGAAGTATGTCCTTGAAGACTGTTAGGGCATTTTGAACAGCTAGCATCTTTCTGGTTGATATGTAGATGCATTTGATTTGGTGCCCATATGCCCTGAATGCATCTTCCTGCCACATGGGCCCCCCAGGCATAATCTGATGCATCTGTTAAGGTTTTGCTGGCAGGGGGTAGAGTGAAGGGCCGTCCCATGTTTTGGTGACAGGCCTTTGCCCACCATAGAAACTCCTGTTGCAGGCAGGAAATGAGAGGAATCAGTTTCCAGAGTGTGTGAATGTGGACTCCATAAACTTTTTAGGTACCATTGAAGCTTCCTCATATGCAGTCTTGCAAATGGAATTAGTACGATGCAGGATGCCATAAAGCCCAGAGCCTGCAGAATTGGTCTTGCAGAAGACTGGGTTTTTGTTGCCATCAGTTTGAAGTAAGTAGTCAGTTGCCTTTGTCTGGTGTGAGGTAAGCCATCTGGGCTGTTGTATTCAAGCTTGCACCCAGGAATGTTATTTTTTGAGAGGGTACCAGTTGTGACTTATTTTCGTTTATTGTGTACCCTAAGCATGTTAGAAGCCTTTTCACAAATGCCAGGTGTTGTAGAAGAGTATCCTTTGTTCTCTTGCTAGAATGAGACAGTCGTCCAAGTAAGGATATATTTGAATACTTCTTTGTCTGTAAAATGCTATTACTGGTGCCAGGCACTTTGGCTTATCTACTGCGCCCAGGGTCTTTACAAAGGGCAGTGCAGAGAATTGGTAATGCATTAAGCCAACCTTGAATCTGAGGTATCTTCTGTACGACTGTCTTATTGGGACATGCAGGTATGCCTCTTTGAGGTCTAAAGTCACCAGCCAAGCATTATTGCCCAGCATGGGCAGAAGCTGTTGCAAAGTAAGCATAACTGAACTTTGGAATGTCCAGGTATGTGTTCAAAATCGATAAATCCAGTACTGGCCGTCAGGCCTTGTCCTTTCTGGGTACCAAGAACAGTCGAGTAAAAACAGTGTCCTTTTTCCTGTTCTGGTACTGTCTGAATGGCCCCCATATCCATGAGGGACGTAACCTGTTTCTGTGCCTCTGCCCATTGTTTTTTTGACAGATCTGGCCAACCATTTGTCATTGGCAGAATGTGGAAATGGAATCTGTATCCTTGTCATACGATGTTCAGTACCCACTTGTCCTGGGTTATTAACTGCCAACTTTGAGCAAAAAGTGCTAATTTTCCCCCTATGGGTGCTGCCAATAGATAAGTGCTTGGTGTAGGCAGAGGGAAGTCATTGGGATTGCTTTCTGTAGGTTTGCACTTTATTTCCTCCAGATTTGGAGGTGGATGCGCTCCATTCCTTTGACCTGTATTAGTCTTGAGCCTGGTACCTGGAACCCTTAGGGCGTCTGGATTTGCCCCTTTGTGCTCTGTCTGACACAGGAAAGGACCAATGTTGTAGGCCAGTGTCTACTGAATCTAGGTGGCTGCACTTGTAAGAAATCTTTAACAGTTTGCATGGACTTCGCTTTGTCTTCCATTTTCTTTAAAACCTCTTCTGCCTTAATACCAAACAGAGAATCATGCTGTAAAGGTGCATCTACCAATTTAGCTTTAACATGATCAGGCAAATTTTGTTCCTTTAACCAGGCATGCCTCCTAATCACAGATCCAGTAACTGCAGCCCTGCAGGAGGCCTCTAAAGAATCAAAACCACATTGCAAAGTATGCTTTCCAACTTGTTCAGCTGCATGCAATAATTCCTGCAATTCCTTATTTTCTGCACATTCTGAAATCATTTTCCGTTTCAGCAATCCCATAACAGGTTGTTGGTACTTAAGCATATGAAATTGACAGTTTAAGGCCCTGATTGCCAAGGTTGCAGATGTATAAACCTTTTTTTCCCCATCTGTCCAGTGCCCTTGATTCTCTGTCGGAGGGGGTAGGGTTTTTTGCTGGTGAGGCCTTAACTCCTTTTGGACCCTGTGAAATAGTTTCAGGATCAGAAGCAGGGTTTCTAAATAAAAATTTATGAGAGTCAGGGACCCTGTAATATCGGTCAGGCTTAAAACGGGGAATAGCTAAAGGCTTGTGCTGAGGGAGAAGGAAATCCCTGAGCCTCTTTTGATTCTGAGAAGTCTTGACTCTCCCAATGAAAATGCTCCCTCAAGGTATGCAAGGTTTCTCCAAATGAATAATCCTCAGGAGGAGATGCAGATGGAATAGACTCTTCAGCATCAGAATCCTCACAGGGAGGTAAAGATAATTCCTGATCAGAACAGGAATCAGAAGAAATAGAAACCTGATCTGAAGATTCATAGTCAGTGTCTTGCCTAGGCCTCTTATCTGGAGGGGGATGGGAACCCCTGATCAAGGTAATAAGGTCTTCAGCCATTTTGATCATCTGTTTTTTAGGCATAGAGGCCTGTGCACATGGCTCAGGCGTCATTTTTTTAGTTGTAGAAGATGTCTTTGCCTTTGGTTTTGCAGCTTTCGTCGGTTTGATATATAAATGTTGAGGTCTGAATACACCCTCAGAAGCTGGTGCCTGCTCAGCGGTTCCAGACCCATCCAAGGGAGATACATCCATCGGTCCAATACCTTGAGTATCTTGCGGCATGCCGGACTCCACATGGGTGTCGGTAGAGGCCTACGACTCAAAGGTAGCAGGTATCAGGGGCTGTGAAAGCGCCTCACTGAGTACCCAGCAAACCGGCGACTGGCTTAGGAGTAGCTTCGTCGTCGGTTTTGGATCTCGACTGCCTTTCTCTGTCCTTTTCTTTGCGTTTTTTATGTACTCCGGTAGTCGGATTGCTATTAAATGACATTTCTGGGTAGTTAAATCTGTTTCCAAAATACTTAGATGCAAAAATATGCCGACGCTTAATAGTGCATTGGTTAAATCTAGCACACAACAGACAGCCAGGCACGTTGTGATCAGGGCCTAGGCAAGGAATACAGTATAAATGGAAATCCTTATGAGGTATTTGCTTCCCACAAGTAATGCAATTATTAACGTTTTCTGACATCAGTAAAAAGCAAGAAAAAAAGTTTCCCCAACTGGGTACTTAGCTTTAGTGAAGACTTCGGTTCTGAAACTCAAACTCGAATATTTCAGTAGTCGGCGGACTGGCACTTGCGAAATGCTTCTGCTTCCAGCACCATGCAGCAAGAAAGACTAAATAAAATGGCGTTGGCTGCATGTTTTATACCCCTGACAACCTGACGTCATGGAAGAGAAGACAGCATCCGACACAGGACCCAAGACTTTGGAATTCAGGCCGACTGTGGGCAACCTGCCAGCAGATTAACCAAATGTAATGACTGCAACAGTGAAACATGAAGCCGTTACTGAAAGTGCAGAATTCTTGGAAGTCCTGCATCACTAAGTTGACTTATGTCAACACAGAAAGGCAAGCAAGCAATGCAGTTGACATTTTAGTGTGGCATGATTTTGAAAAAGTAAGGTATTTCATTTCAAAATAACGTCATTATACAACAGGAGCTCCTGTTTAAAGTTCAGTTCAGAGCAGTGAAACTAAAACTGTGAAAAGGAAGCCATATATACGTCTGGCAAAGTAGTACCTTGGACTATTTATCTTATTCTGTGGTAATGAGTCACTTGTGGAGGGAAGGGTGCAGTCCCTATGTTCTGTAAGAACACTTTAATGGCATTCCAGCAAGTTTTGAGATTTGCTGCACTTCTGCCAACTGCAGTTTATATTTTGCAGTTCTGGAGCTCACAGTTATGAGTCTCGCACTTCTAATACATAGCCATATAACAGAAATAAACCATGGCAGCACAGTTAGGACTTTATATTTTATGGGATAATCCAAAGCTAGCAGTTGTAAAAGACCTATGTGCACAGAGCAAGTAAAGTACAAGGGAAAACAGATCACCATACGAAGAAAGGTTGTGCCTGCAAATAGTTGATTGTGAGCAGTGTACTACCTCAGTAGATAAACTACTGTAATAAATTACACATGCTTTACAGCACTGTCATCTCTAACTACAAAGCACCAACTTGTTTCACTTCTTACCTTTGTCAAAAAGTGAAAAGATACGCTTAGGCAAATATCTGAACTGTAATACATTAAGCTCACCGATTACAAAAACAATATGCCATTCAATTAAACTATACTGCTGCAGAAAACCGCCAAAACCTTTTCTTACAGAAAATTGTAGTTTTCCCTCCTAAATGTTTTATTCTCAATAACAGCTACCCACATGTCATAAATTGTATCAGTTCCTGTAACACAAAAGTACAGTTGTGTATACTTGCCATAAATGTAGATGTTAGAGTGTATACATTGTTGCATTCATCACATTTGGGTTATCTGCTTGCAATAGCCCTCAGATGGCCTGATCTTGGGTCCTGCGTCGGTTGCCGTCTCATCTTCCATGACGTCAGGTAGTCAGGGGTATATAAAGCATGCAGCAGATGCCATTACATCAGATTTTCTTGCCCCAGATGTCAGGTGCCCTCATAATGGGAAACAATTATATACAAGGGTACACCTCCAACAAAAAAGCAAATACACCAAAAAGCTTTAATCATAGTAAACAAGAATAGAGGTATAGTCAATAGAAGTCAGGGGGCTACAGGGAGGGTAAACAGGACTGCAACAGTGAATATACTCGAACATCTACATTTATGGTAAGTGTACACAGCTGTACTATGTTCTTCGTGTTTCACTGTTGCAGTCATCACATTTGGGTAGATTCCCAAAGCTAAGGATGGGAGGAGGTAATTAGATAGCATTAGGACCAGCTATAAGGCCCTACAAGACTGCAGTGGCAAAACCAGCTCTGGATTTAGAAAAAATTGGCAAGTGGTAATGCTTGGTAAAGGTATGTACAGGACTCCAGGTAGCAGCTTCTAGGATGTCTCTGGTAGGGACACCTCTGAGAAAGGTTGTAGAGGTAGATGCAGCCCTACTTGAATGTGGTCTAATCCCTGTGGGGTAGGTTTTCCATGGTGCTTAGAGCAGAAATTAATGCAGTGGCCTATCCACGTAGAAATGGTTTGCTTTGAAATGGCCTTCCCCTCTGCCCCTGCAGCAAATGCAACCAGCAGCTGTTCAGATTTCCTGAGAGGTTTAGTCCTGTCCAAGTAAAATCTAAGTTGTCTGTGCACGTCCAATGAGTGCAGTATTCGTTCCCTTTTGTTCTGCAGATTAGAAAAGAAGGTTGGAAAATGAATGCACTGATTAAGGGCCACACTGGATACCACCTTGGGCATGAAGGAGGGATTGGTCCTGAGGGACACCCTGTCCGCATGAAAGATGATGAAAGACTCCATTGCCATGAGGGCCTGTAATTCACACACTCTTCTTGCTGAAGTGATGGCTAAAAGGAAGGCTGTTTTCCAAGAAAGGAATTTCAACTCTGCATTTGCAGCTGGCACA
The DNA here is from genome assembly GCF_019279795.1 of Protopterus annectens. Taxonomy (NCBI): domain Eukaryota; kingdom Metazoa; phylum Chordata; order Ceratodontiformes; family Protopteridae; genus Protopterus; species Protopterus annectens. Next base: position 725,091,812 of record NC_056737.1, read on the forward strand.
AAGGGAGGTAGAGTGAGTTTTTCCACTACAAAGTTGAGGTCCCAGGCTGGAGTAGGGGCTCTCCCAAGTGGTCTTAAGTTTTTGGCCCCTCTGAGGAACTGCTTCAGCAGTGGATGAGAGAAGAGAGGTGGTTCTGTATTGTAATGAGCTGAAATGGCTGAGGCATGAATTTTGATGGAGGAAAAGGAAAGGCCTTTGTGAAGCATATCAGTTTTGAAGAATCTGAGGTAAACTGGGCGCTGCTGTGCCCACCTCCACTGAGTTTGGCTCCAGGAACAGAATCTTTTCCATTTTCAGCATAGGATTTTCTGGTACTATGCCTCCTTGCCTCCAGAATGATCACTTGTTTACTGAGGGATGGTAACAGAGATCAGGTAATTAGCCAGGCTGCCAGGTTCAAGGTTTGAAGCTGTGGGTGCAAAATCTGGCCCTCCTGCTGGGACAGCAGGGTTGGGTTCTGAGGCAGGTGTCATGGTGCCAGCAGTGACACACTGTGCAAAATCTGGCCCTCCTGCTGGGACAGCAGGGTTGGGGTCTGAGGCAGGTGTCATGGTGCCAGCAGTGACACACTGTGCAAGAGGGGGTACCAGTGTTGGCGTGGCCAGTCTCGTGCAATCAGTATTGTCCTTGGTTTGTCCTGTTTGATCTTTAATAGTACCTTGGAGAGGAGAGGCAGAGGGGAAAAGGCATAAACTGATAGTTTGTTTCCAGGTAAAGGACAGGACATGCACTTTCCAAGCTTGTTTGTGGGGAGTCCTTGTGCAGAATTTGTCCAATTGGTAGTTCTGGGGGGAGGAAACAGGTCTATCTATGGGCTCCCCCATTTGTTTCACAACATGTTGAATATCTTTGGTTCCAGTTTCCACTCGTGTGGGTCCATGAGATTTTTGCTTAGGTCTTCTGCCAGTGTATTTAGCTTTCCTGGCAGGAAATGAGCCTGTAGGTGCACTTGGTAGCTCAAGGCTGTGTTCCACAAAACAATGGCTAGTCTGCAGAGAGGGTATGAGTGGGTTCCTCCCTACTTGTTTATGTACCACATAACAGTGGTGTTGTCCGTCTTTACCAATAATTGTCCTGGAAGAATGTGGTTCTTGAAGGCTGTCAGAGCATTCTGTACAGCTAACATTTCTTTTTGATTGATATGCAGGTGCATTTGACTTGGGTTCCATTTGCCCTGAATGCACTTCCCTGCCAAGTGAGACCCCCATACATAATCTGATGCATCTGTTGTTAGGGTTTGGGCGGCAGGGGGCAGAGTGAATGGCAGTCTCTTGTTTTGGTTTCAGGCCTCTGCCCATCAAAGGAACTCTATCAGCAGACAAGGTATGATAGGAAACATTGATTCTAGATCCTGAGAATATTGACACCATAGGCTTTTTAGATACCATTGTAGTTTCCTCATATGCAGTCTTGCATATGGAATTAGAAGAATGCAGGAAGCCATGAACCCCAGGGCTTGCAGTATTTTTCTTGCAGATAGCAGGGTCTTTGTGGCCAGTAGTTTGAAGTAGGCTGTCAAGTGAAATTGTTTCTCTGGCATGAGGTAGCCATATGGGAAGTTGTATTCAAGCTTGCTCCCAAAAATACAATTTGCTGGCAGGGTACAAGATGTGATTTCTTTTTGTCTATGGTGTACCCCAGAGAAGATAGCAATTTCTTTACAAATGCTAGATGATTCAATAGTATGTCCTGGCTTTATGTCTGAATTAGACAACCGTCCAGGTATGGGTATATTTGAATATTTCTTTGCCTGCAAAAAGCAATGACTGGAGCTAGGCACTTTGTGAATACCCTGTGCTCAGTAGATAAGACAAAGGGCAGTGCAGAGAACTGGTAGTGCATGTAGCCTGCTTTGAAGCGTAGGTATCTTCTGCAAGATTCCCTTATTGGGATATGCAGGTAGGCTTCCTTTAAATCCAGTGTTGCCAACCAGGCATCTTTGCCTAGCATTGGAAGCAGATGATGAAGAGTTAGCATCTTGAATTTTGTGATTACCAAAAATGTGCTTAGGATAGACAGGTCCAGAATAGGATGCCAGGAATTGTCTTTTCTGGGTACCAGAAAAAGTCTTGAGTAGAAACCTTGTCCCCATTCTTCTTCTGGGATAGGTTGAATAGCCCTGATGCTTAAAAGAGAGAGAACTTGCTTTTGAGCTTCTGCCCACTGATTTAAGGGTAGATCTGGCCAACCGTTTGGGGTTGGTAAGGAGTGGAAATGGAATCTGCACCCATGGGAAAAAAGTTATGTCTTACTATAATGTTCCATCTGTATTGTTAATCCTCATTCAGTCATTACGCATGGGTATCAGTTCCGAGCTCGGAAACCGAGCCGGCCATTTTCCAAGCTCACGTCAGCTTCAAACTCTCGAGCTAAACTCTTACCCACAATCCCCCTCTCCCTGTTACCTCAGATTGAGTTTGCAAGTCAAAGAAGGTAGAGGCTACCTCTGGTCAAATAACCTAAGAGAACCGGATAGTGAGATCCACTAGAAACCACAGGAGGGGGAAGGAAGGAGGGTCGTAATGACTGAACGAGGATCAACAATACTGATGGAATGTTATGGTAAGACATAACTTCTTTATCGGACATGGTTAATCCTCGATCATTCCTTATGTATGGGACAGAGTCCCCAGCTACCTCTATTCCTGGGAGGCTCTCATGGAAGGACATTCCTGAGCATCATAGAATCAAAATATGCTCTTCCCCAGGAGGCCAAATCCAATTTGTAATGATTGATGAAGGTATGAGGCGTAGCCCAAGTTGCAGCTGCACAGATGTCATGTAAAGAAGCTCTGACATGGAAGGCAGCAGAAGTTGCCACCGACCTTGTTGAATGAGCTTTCATGGTAGTAGGCAATGAGATATTACGTTGGGTATAAATAAAGGTCACACAGTCCTTCAACCATCTAGCTAATGTACCTTAGCAACAGCAGATCATAATCTAGGTCCAGAAAAGGCCAAAAATAACTGGTCAGATTTACGAAAAGGTTTAGTCCTGTTTAAGTAAAAACGGATTTGCCTGTGTATATCTGGGGTATGTAGGCAATACTCTCCTCTGAACGATTGGGAAAGAAAACTGGCAATTCAATGGCTTGATTAATGGACATGTCAGAGATCACTTTAGGCAGAAATGACGGATTAGTTCTTAGAGACACTATCTCTATGAAAAATCAAGTATGGACTTTTGACACAAAGCTTGAAGCTCAGAAATACGTCTGGCAGAAGTAATGACGACCAAAAGCAAGGTTTTCCATGACAAATACTTGAGGTCGCAAGGAGAGGCTGGTTTGAAAGGTGACACTGTCAGAGCTTCTTGAACAAGTGATAAATCCCATGGTTGAATAGGTTCTCTAAAAGGTGGCTTCAGATGATTCACACCTTTTATGAAGGTCTTGAACAATTTATGGAACATGAGAGGAATCCTTGGACACCCTCATGAAAATTAGAAATTGCAGCCAAATGAACTCTAATGGTAGAGGCCGATAGACCCAACTGAAACAGGTCAGCCTACTTGTTTATCATTCAGCCAACAGGTAAATCTTTTCCACTTGCTCAGATAAGTAATTCTAGTGGAAGACTTATGAAAAGCAATGAAAATCACGTACTGGTAAAGAAAGATCATTCTGCCTGGAAATCAAGGGAATTGGAGTAGCCAAGCCATGAGCTTCAAGCTGTTCATGTTGGGGTGAATCAGGTTCTGTGGATGTGAGATCAACTCCAGGGGTGGATAGAGAATCCATGGTCGATCTAGTAGGTGAGGCCAAAGGAAGGGGAACCAAATCTGTCAAGGCCAATATGGTGCTATGAGGACCACCTTGCTCTTCAACCGACGGGCTTTCTTCAGAAACTGGGGAATGGGGGGGGGGGGGTGTGGCCAAGATGGCGACCTGGTAACAGCACTTTCTCACAGCTCTCTTTCCTCAATAATATTTCAGACAGGAATTTTGAGAAAAAAACAATAAGAAGATATCTTCGCTACTAACCACTTTCTAATACCCAGAGACATCAGAACAATTATCAACTTTCATTGGAAAATTCCTATCTAATTAATTACTAGAAAATCAACAGCAGCATCAGCTACTCAGAATGAGCCATCTCAGAAATCCACCTCAGGACCCAACATTCAAAAAGGATTTGCATTCACTTATTTTAAATATTCAAGAGTTGACAACTAAAATAGATAAGATGGATAATAAATTGCACTCTCTTAAAGAAAAATGCACTCAACAACTTGAACAGCTTCAGGAAATGTTCACACAACAGAAAGGTCAAATTTCTGTCATAGAACAGTCCTTAAATGACACAGATTCCAGACTCCTGCAAGAACAACAAACTGAATTTTTACTGCAACAAAATACACATCTTCTGGAGAAAATAGATGACATGGAAAACAGAATGAGAAGAAATAATATCCAAATATATGGTCTCCCAGAAAAAGCGGAAGGGGATAATATAATAAACTTTCTTACTACCTGGATCCCAAATGTATTAAAATTACCGAAGCCCTTTCTTTTGGAATAGAACGAGCACACAGGTCATTGTCAACTTCAGGAAATGCATCTTTAATCAAAAACAAACCAAGATCAATAATTGTTAAACTTTTCTCCACGCAAGACAAGGAACTCATCCTCAAAAATGCTTGGACTAACTCATCCATTAAATATAATGATGCGTTAATTAGATTTGACAATGATTACTCTACAAAAGTGCTTTTCAAAAGAAAAGAATTCATGCCAATATTAAAAATCTTGAAAAAGAAACAACTGAAGACCCATCTTTTACTTCCAGCAAGACTTCGTATATTCCTTCCAGTGGGAATAAAAATATTTGAAACAGTGGAATCAGCAACAAAATATCTCACTACAAACATTTTAACACAGGAAGAATTTATGGATTGGACAAATAGTACACCAAAAGAAATGCAGAAGTAAACAACTGGAAGACTGTTGAACAGAAGAAAAAAAAAACTAAAGGACAAATAACTTGTAGGTTACATGTACCACAAAACTTTAAACAATGTCACAAAAACTAACAAGAAATCTTCCAGTCATTAATCACAGTAATATATCAGGTACAGTTTCTATTTATTTTATCTCACTTAAAATTTAGAATAAATATAAACTGGGTAAATTAACGTTATCAATTAGGTCTATCCATATTTGAAATTTGTAACAATGTTTTTCTTCCTCTACGTCTCTGATTTAGTCATCAGCAAATAAAATGTATATAGCAATATGTTCAAGATATGTGCAAATGGATATCTGGTTCAAGCAGATATAGCCATCTCACCATATATTTAACTATACTTGCAATTTGTTGTAAAATCTTTGAATGCACCATTCATATAATATGTCTAATCTAAGTTTTCCAATCGGGGCAGGGAGGGGAGCGGGACAAATGTATTCTTTGAAAAATGATATATTTATGTTAAATGAGTTGCATAGTTAAAGTACTTAATCCATTAACGCTGTCGTAATGATTCGCTTTACTGAGATAGAAAGACAACTTGAGTGTGCACACGTCTGGTTGTATGGATATGATGTTGTAGCATCTCGGTATATCTCATGGACTCTTAGTGTTTTTAACGTATATATACAAAGCTTCCTTACTGGAAAGGGGGATAATGTTCTGTTTATTGAAGATCATTGAACTGTGTTGTAGCTATGCAGCAGAAAAATATTTTCACGAGCGATACTTTTGAAAGAGAAGAAAAATCTTCACTACTTTTCCTGCTCCGTTCACGAGACAGCAGTCTCAAATACGCATACAAGTAATGTATAAAGGTTATAATTTTCATTGTAACCACTTTGTGATTGTGTATGACGCCCTTTAAATAATATGTAATTGCAATATCATTAGGCAAGGAAGTAATCTCAAAACAAGCACATCTTAAAACTCTTCGACTAGAAGAAAAAATAATGTGTATATAGAAGATGATGGAGTTGCGCTGGATGGTTATAGTTAGAGTTTAAACACTTACATGCTATTACAGTAAATTATTCTACACTACTAGAATGTCATATTGAATCTTTTATATGAAGTAAAGCATTTGGTGCTGTTTGTTTTACTAGCAGATGTCATGTAGTGTGTCTCACATAGAATATAGGAATGTCTTGCATATAACAGATGAATATATGCAAAACTAAATATTTCCACGAGCGATGCCTTGAAAATCAAGAAAAATCTTCTACTTTTCCCACCCCGTCCACGAGACAGTAGCCTTAAATACACACGCAAGCAACACCCTAATGTCTTATGTCTCATTGCGAGCACTTCATGCTTGCGTATAACGTCCTTTGAATAAAACATAATTGCAGCATTCCTGGACAAGGAAGTAAATCCCAAAACGAGCACTACTTAAAGTGCTAGTGCACCTGAATTACGAAGCTACATGTTGACCCTTTTGTATTACTGATTACTAAACATTTAACACACAAACTAAATAAAATAAAACATGATTAGATTTAGTAAACAGACACTAAACAAATTTTCTAATAGGTTCTCTATATACTAACAGAAATAGCAACCTACGCATAGTTATTGTTAGAAAAAAGTTAAATATTGTTAGATATACAGAAAGGCAATACTCTATACAGTTATACACATTAATATTAAGAATTTCTAATACTAGAATATTACATATATACAATAAGAATCATAAATGAATGTGTGGGTTTATAGATTACCACTAGAATATCGACTCTGGGGCTTGTATAAATCTAGTCATGGCAGTTCTCTGGCTGTTTCTATATTGTTTGCTTACCTAGACACCTGTTTGCCGAGGTGACCGTTATGATCCCCGGGGTGATTTTCCTCTCTCCCGTCCAGTCATCGGGGTTCTTTTCCAGAGTCTGGCCAGACTGCGGGTCGGGAACCTCCCTCTCCACTATGTTTTACTTCAGTATTTTGAATCTTAAGATATGTAAAGACCATTATATACAAGTTTATGTATATATATTTTTATATATATGTACATATGTAGTCATATAAGCCGACAATTTTTGTAAAGAGTTCTGGAATATGACTTGGGAAAACTACTTTCTCAAAAGTTAAAGAATAAATAAATCTAATTATTTCATAAAGAGTGAGAAAGAAAATGAGAAATATTCACATAACTATAGAATAAATAATATTCTTATAGCACAGATATTACATGATAGAGACTCTAGAGGAGGAAAATTACCCTAAACAAATTGCGAGTATAATGAAACTACAATCTAAAAAGAACATAAGTAATATGAGAATTTAACCAAAATAACTAATTAACAAGATATTGGAGTCTTTGCAGTGTGAATTAAAGCAAATGTGTCAAGTTGGATTGATATGTGAATTGTTGTACTAAGATGAAACAAATTTTGTTAAATGTAATTGGAAAATTGTTTTTGTAACCCTGATAAAAAACTCTGCAAGTAAGATTTAACAAGTATAAGCAGGTTATTGATGTATAAATACAAATTTGCATATAATTGTCTATTAGCTGATCATATCAACTCGTTAATATATGTAAATATTGACATACTAAGTTATGAGGTTAAGAGAGATTAGTTTAAACTAGTCACAGATTTAGAAGGTTTGTGTGGGTACTTGCGTTATGCATTAGAAGTTTCATTGTTTTCTTATACTGTTTTGGTGTCTACAGAAGATAAGCAGATCATCCATGTAAACAATAGTGTAAATTATACATATGATGCAAACCAAGAGTTAAATCTATGTATATTAACTGTCATACAAATAAAACATAAACCAACACATGAAACATCTATCTATAAATGTTAATGGATTAAATAAGAATATCAAAAGGAAGAGTCTATATAAATACATAAATCTACACAATCCACAAATAGTATTTCTTCAGGAGACACATCTATTAGATAAAGATACAAACAATCTCAATATTAATAACTACACAGTATTAGTAAGTTCTCAATACAAACAAAAGAAGAGAGGAGTAGCCATATTAATGCATAATACAATTATTTCTCCTAGAATAATTAACACTTATCAAGACACATCTGGTATGTTTTGCTTAGTAAATATAGAGTTAAATAGGAAAATATACACTTTAGTTGACCTATATTGGATACCAGGACTTGGCGTAGGAACAGTAAAACATCATATTGAAGAAATATTACATTTAACTAAAGGTAGTCTAATAATGGCAGAAGACTACAACTGTATAATAGATGACAAAGATACAGATTCAAAAAGTAAAAGAAGAAAGTTACCTATATCAAAGACACTTTCAAAGTTTACAGACGCAATCTCCATAAAAGATATAAATGAATTTGACCCAGACTCATTAATTTATACTTTTTACTCAGATATAAGACTAGTCCCAGAATTGACAGGATATACATATCCAATGATTTAGTAACAAAAATAAGTAATGTCAAAATAATAAACTGTCCATTATCAGATCATAATGCTCTGGTTTTTGAAATGGAGCTTATGCATATAAATAATAATCCCATAACAAGAATACCTTCATATGTTACAAAATTAACAGACTTTAAAGAATTTTTTGAAGGTGAAATAAAAACTTTCCTTGAACTAAATACCACAGAGAACATTTCAGAAATATATATCTGGGACTCCTTAAAAGTATGTATATATATATATATATATATATATGGAAAAGTACTATCCTGGTATATTAATAAAAGAAAAATATGGAATAAAGACATGCTAGAATTACAAAAGAAAGCCGATAAATTAAAACTAAGAATTCAAGAAGGAAATAAAGATTTAATTCAAGAATTACTACAAATTAACAAATATGCGGAAATTTTACATCACAAGACAATGATTAACCTGGAAAAAGATAAAATTAAATTCTTATTCAACAAATCCAGCACATCAGAGACAACTAGCTAATAGAACAAAAAAAAAATAAAAGAATTGTATATCCCTAATACAAAGAAAAAAGTCACGGACCTAAATAGTATATTAGAAGCCTTTAGATTGCAATACAACTATGATAACCTTTCAAGCATCCATGAAAAACCTGACAAAGATATAAAAAATTATCTTAAAAACAAAATTCTTACTAGATTAACACAGGAACAAATTGACACTATAAGCAAACCAATTACTATGACAGAACTAAAATCACAGATCAAAAAGCTTAAATTAAATAAAGCACCTGGCTCTGATAATTTAATATCAGAGATGTATAAAGTAATACCTAATCAAGCTACATCTTTACTCTTAAAAGTATATTCCATAGTTAATCAAAATATAATTATACCACCTTCATGGAAATATTCATTGATATCACCAATAATTAAATCAGACAAAGATGAGAAACAATGTTCGTCATATAGACCAATATCCTTATTAAACATCGATTATAAAATGTTCATGGCAATATATGCTGACAGAATGGCAATATATGCTGACAGAATTAAACACCTTCTTCCCATGCTAATACAGGATGACCAGACAGGATTTATCAAAGGAAGAAATACATATGATAATCTTAAAAGAATTCTGTCATTGATAGATTATAGTAAACATGCAAATTTGGATTTAAATATAATATCCTTAGATATTAATAAAGCAATTGATTCTGTTAACTGGAATTTCCTTGCACTAGTCCTAAAAGAATATAATTTTCCTACATCTTTTATCGCCCTTATTCAGTCACTATATAAAGACTCCATAGCATATGTTAAATTAGGTTCATATAGATCTGGTCCCATACTAAATCAAAAAAGGAACTAAACAAGGTTGTCCCCTATCACCACTATTATTTGCATTACTTATAGAACCATTTGCAAATCAGATAAGATCCAATAGTACTATTAAAGGCATCTGCATCAACAAAACTTTATCTCTTAAATTACAGTTATTTGCAGACTATATACTTCTTACCTTATCAGACACTAATGCATCTTAACTATTTTCAAACTATTTCAGGTTTACAGTTCAATAAAAACAAAAAGTACAGTTTTGTACCTACCATAAATGTAGATGTTCGAAGATCCACATTGCTGCAGTCATAACCTGTGGGTAGTCCGCTGTCCTCGGTCGGCCCGAATACCAAAGTGTTAGGCTGGCGTCGGTCATGGTCGCTTAGATCTGACGTCAGTACGCCGTGGTACTAAAGCGCATGACCGACGCCATATCCTCAGTCTTTCTTGCCCCAGATGTCAGAAAGCCTTAAAAAGAAAGGCCATAGCCACAAATAGAAAAACACCCAATCACCAAAATAGCAATAATAGGTACACCACAAACCACCCAGTCACCCCAAACTACAGAGGGGAAGGAGGGAGGGAAAATTGGACTGCAGCAATGTGGATCTTCGAACATCTACATTTATGGTAGGTACAAAAAGTACAGTTTTGTACCTACCATAAATGTAGATGTTCGAGGATCCACATTGCTGCAGTCCTAACCATTGGGTAGTCCGCTGTCCCAGTCGGCCCGAATACCAAAGTATATGGCTGACGTCGGTCAAGGCGCATTAGTCTGACGTCAGGACGTCAGGGTACTAATGCGCATGACCGACGTCATATCCTCAGTCTTTTCTTGCTCCAGATGTCAGAAGACTCTAAAAGGGCAAGGCCAAAACCAAAACACCAAACACTCCTGCACCAAAAATATGTACAATATATACAAAATTACAAGAGTATAACCTCACCCACACAACCACCCCTAAACACAGAGGGAAAGGAGGGAGGGTAAATTGGACTGCAGCAATGTGGATCCTCGAACATCTACATTTATGGTAGGTACAAAACTGTACTATGTTCTTCATTCCACATTGCTGCAGTCCTAACCATTGGGTAGAATCCCAAAGCAGAGGTAAGGGAGGCTGGCAAATCATAAAGAAGTAGGAGCTGTCAACATGCCTTGCAAAATAGCTGTGGCAAAACCAGCCCTAGATTTAGAGTAGAGAGGAAGGTGGTAATGCTTAGAGAAAGTATGCACTGAACTCCAAGTAGCTGCCTCCAAAATATCCTTAGTTGCCACCCCCCTTAGAAATGCTGTTGAAGTGGCAGTAGCCCTAGTGGAATGAGGCCTAATCCCAGCTGGAATCTCCTTGCCATGATGGGAATAACAAAATGCAATGCAAAACCCAATCCACTTAGAAATAGTTTGTTTTGACACAGGCTTGCCCTGCGAACTCAAAGCAAAAGAAACAAACAACTGCTGAGACTGCCTAAAATCCTTAGTCCTGCTTAAATAATAACGCAACTGCCTGTGTACATCTAAAGTGTGCAAAATCTTTTCCCCTTATTTTGGGGATTTGCATAGAAAGTAGGCAAATGAATAGTTTGGTTTAAAGCCACACTAGAAACCACCTTAGGCATAAAAGAAGGATTAGTACGTAAAGATACCCTATCCTTATGGAAAATCAAAAAAGGCTCTACTGCCATAAGGGCCTGCAATTCAGAAACCCTTCTTGCAGAAGTAATGGCCAACAAAAAGCAGTCTTCCATGACAAGTATTTCAATTCAGCAGTAGCCGCAGGCTCAAAAGGTTGTAGAGTAAGTTTCTCCAACACAAAATTGAGATCCCAAGCAGGAGTAGGAGCTCTACGTGGGGGTCTTATATTCTTTGCCCCTCTAAGAAATTGCTTGAACAAAGGATGCGAAAACAATGGTGGGTCACAATCATAGTGAGCTGAAATTGCTGCAGCATGAATCTTAATGGAAGAGAAAGACAAACCTTTGTCCAATAACTCAGTAAGATATTGAAGAGCCACACTCAAATTAGGCTCAGAAATCTCCAAATTCTTTGCTGCACTCCAAAATAAAAATCTCTTCCATTTATCCGCGTACACTTTCCTTGTACTAGGCCTTCTGGCTTCCATAATCACATTTAAAACTTGTTGAGGAAGTTGAGACCTGCTATGTTTCAAAACAGAATATGCCAGGCTGTTAGATGAAGAGAGTGAAGCTTGACATTGAGCAGGTGACCGTCCCTCTGAGACAACAGGTGTGGAATCAAAGGTAAAGGCCATGGAGGCTTCCTTACCAGACTCCTCAGTAATGGGTACCAGTGTTGCCGAGGCCAATCTGGAGCTATTAAAATCATCCTTGGCTTGTCTTGTCTGACCTTTAGGAGCACCTTTGGGAGAAGGGGCAGAGGTGGAAAGGCATACACATGAAGATTTTTCCAACTGAAAGAAAGAGCATCCACTTTCCAAGCTGTGTGATGAAACCTCTGTGTGCAAAACTTTGGCAGCTGGTGGTTTAGTGGAGAAGCAAACAGATCTATGTCTGGAGTTCCCCATGACACTGTCAATTTCTGAAATACATGAAGATCCAGTTTCCACTCGTGGGGATCCATGATTTGTCTGCTTAACACATCTGCTAAGGAGTTCTGTGCTCCCGGCAGAAACCTTGCCTGAAGAGTTAGTTGCAAGCTGAGCGCAGTCTCCCATAAAATCATTGCTTGCCTGCACAACGGGTAAGAATGTGTTCCCCCTTGTTTGTTGATGTACCACATGACAGTTGTGTTGTCTGTTAGAATCAACACCTGCCCTGGAAGAAGTAACTCCTTGAAAGCCATTAATGCAAACTGGACTGCTAACATCTCCTTCATGTTGATATGTAGATGCTGTAGTCTGGCAGGCCACTTGTCTTGTATCCACTTTCCATTTAGATGAGCTCCCCAAGCAATGTCTGAGGCATCTGTCGTTAGAATCTGACTCGCCTCTGGCCGGGTCACAGAGAGTCCCTTGTTTAGGTGACATTCCTGAGCCCACCACAAAATTCCTGTTGAATGCAAGGTATTATTTGAATGACAGTGTCCAAATCCTGGCAGTGCTGTGTCCATACATTTTGAGATACCATTGCAGCTTCCTCATATGCAGTTTGGCATTGGGAAGCACCAGAATACAAGATGCCATGAACCCTAAGGCTTGAAGGACTGTCCTTGCAGTCAGCCCGGACTGAAGAGATAGTTGATGGAAGTAAATGGAAAGATTCTTTTGTTTGTCCGGGGTTAAAAGGCCATCTGGGCTGCTGTATTCAGTCTCACACCCAGAAAGCACATGTCTTGAGAGGGTACTAGACTGGACTTTATTTCGCTCACAGAATACCCTAGGCATCTTAGCACTGCTATCACATATTCCAAATGCTGTAAAGGTCTTCCTTTTCTTGAGCCAGAATCAGGCAGTCGTCCAAGTAAGGATAGATTTGAATTCCTTTTAGCCTGAAGTAAGCTATCACTGGAGCCAGAACCTTTGTGAATACTCTGGGCGCAGTAGATAAGCCAAAGGGCAATGCAGAGAACTGATAATGGGAATTTCCAGCTCGAAAACGCAGATACTTCCTGCAACGTAGTCTGATAGGCACATGAAGGTAAGCTTCCTTGAGATCTAAAGTTACCATCCAGTGATCTTTGCCCAGCAGAGGTAAAAGCTGTTGCAACGTCAACATTTTGAACTTGGGAATGTCCAGATAAGTGTTGAGGATAGATAAATCCAAAATTGGCCTCCACGTGTTCCGCTTCTTTGGTACTAGGAACAGGCGAGAATAAAATCCTAGGCCCCTTTCTGGCACAGGAACTGGCTGAATGGCCCCTATTTGGAGTAACAGAGAAATTTGCTTGTGAGCCTCTTTTCTTTGTAGAGGAGGAATGTCTGGCATGCCTTTGAAAGGAGGCAAGGTATGGAAATAAAACCTGTAACCGTGGTGAATGATATCCAAAACCCATCTGTCTTGGGTAATTAAATCCCAATTTTCTTTGAAAAGAGCCAGCCTTCCTCCCAAAGGTGCTGCCAGGCGAGAATGTACTGGCAGCTGAAAAGGTAGGTCATTGGGTCTGTTTACGAAAGGACTGACCCCTGCCCTCACCAGAAGTCTGAGCAGGTAAACTCCCTGTTCTAGGCCTAAAAGAACCTTGAGCTCTGCCCCTACCACGTCTAGACCTACCCCTAGACTGGGAATCATAAGCAGGATTTGTCCATCCCTTAGTAGGCCAATTTCTACTAAACTTCGGAGGTTGCACCTGCAAAAAATCCTTAACAGTTTGCATAGACTTAGCCTTGTCCTCCATTTTCTTTAAAACTGCTTCCACAGGCGAACCAAACAACACATCAGACTGTAAAGGAGCATCCAAAATCCTTGTCTTAACATGCTCAGCTAAATTCTGATCCCTCAACCAGGCGTGCCTACGAAGAACAGAACCAGTAGCAGCCACCCTCGAGGAGGCCTGCACAGCATCAAAACCACATTGCAAGGAATGCTTACCCACCTGTTCAGACACATGAACTAAATCCTGCAACTCTTTACACTCAATACCTTCTGCCAGAGCATCCACCTTAGACTTCAATTGTGAAAGGAGATAATTTTGATATTTTAACATGTGAAACTGGCAATTCAATGCCCTCATGGCTAAAGTGGAAGAAGTATACACTTTCTTTCCCCATCTATCCAAAGCCCTTGCCTCTTTATCAGGAGGAACAGGATTTTTAACAACAGAAGCCTTAACACCTTTAGGCCCCTGAGAGACAGTTTCGGGTCTGCCCTAGGACTCTTAAAAGATACTTATGAGCTTCAGGCACCCTATAATACCTATCCGGTTTAACTGGGGCAGGAGGCAAAGAATCAGGGTTCAGGGAAGCCTCTGCAAAAACATCTTCCACCACATTCAGAACAGGAGGTATAGCTAAAGGCCTATGCTGGGGTAAAAACAAGAATTCCCTAAGCCTCTTCCTGGAATCAGAGAAATCTTGACCTTCCCATTTAAAATGCTCCCTCATGGAATGCAGAGTCTCTGAAAATGAAAAATCCTCAGGAGGAGAAGCTGAAGGAGTAGAATCATCCACATCAGAATCAGAATAAGGAGGATACTCCTGCAAGTCTTCAGCCGAAGACTCAGAAGCCTCCGAACACTGCTCAAAACTCTCAAACTCAGGTTCCACCCTAGGCCTCTTATCAGGAGGGGGCATAGAACCCCTAATCATAGTAATCAAATCTTCTGCCATTTTAAGCATATGTTTCTTAGGCAAAGATCCTGAAGAACTAGGAGAAACCCCCACTGAAGTTAAACCTGGCCTGCCTCTCAAAGAAGCCTTGGAAACAGAAGGGGAGGCTCTAACCACCTTAGGAAGAGAGGGAAGAACAGCCACCTGAGAAGCCCCTTCAGCCTGGCCTACCTCCTGAGAGGACACATCCTGTAACAGTAAAGTCTCTCCCTGAGACTCCAAAGAAACTCCTGGCAGAACCTCCGGCTCCACTGAGCCTTCTAAAGAACCGACGTCCGGGACTGTCGGTTCTTCCACTCTAGGCTTTGCTGCTTTGTCCTTGCGCTTTTTGGACGAAGCGGCCGGAGCATCCGGCGGCATTTTATAATTACAACGCTTCCCAAAAACTAACCTGGCACAGTCTAACCTCCTCTTAATAGTGCGTTTGTTAAATCTAGCACAAGAGCGGCATCCAACAACGTCGTGCTCAGGCCCTAAACAAGGTATACACAAGGTATGGTAATCCCTATGAGGTATCTGTTTCCCACAAGAAATACAGTTATTCACTTTTCTGACATCCGGTTAAATACTGAGGCAAGAAAAAAACCAAAATATTCCCCAACGGGGTACTTGGCCAACTTTGATTCGGTCTGAAACTCCGACTTCAGAAAATTTCAGAACGCCAACCTGCACTCGCAAAACTGCTTCTGCATCGGACCATGCGGCAAAAAAGACTGAGGATATGACGTCGGTCATGCGCATTAGTACCCTGACGTCCTGACGTCAGACTAATGCGCCTTGACTGACGTCAGCCATATACTTTGGTATTCGGGCCGACTGGGACAGCGGACTACCCAATGGTTAGGACTGCAGCAATGTGGAATGAAGAACATCTGTACTATGTTCTTCATCTCACATTGCTGCAGTCATAACCTGTGGGTAGAATCCCAAAGCAAAGGTAAAGGGAGGTTGGTAAAATCAGAAAGCATTAGGAGCTGCTAATATGCCCTGTAAAACAGCAGTGGCAAACCCAGCCCTAGATTTGGAATAAAGAGGGAGATGGTAATGCTTAGAAAAAGTGTGCACTGAACTCCAAGTAGCTGCCTCCAAAATATCCTTAGTAGCTACTCCCCTTAAAAAAGCAGTAGAAGTGGCTGTTGCTCTAGTGGAATGAGGTCTGATTCCAGCCGGAACCTCCTTACCATGATGAGAATAACAAAAAGCAATACAATGACCAATCCACTTAGAAATAGTTTGCTTTGAAACAGGTTTTCCTTGTGAACCCAAGGCAAAAGAAATGAATAACTGGTGAGACTGTCTGAACCCTTTAGTTCTGCTCAAATAGTAACGTAACTGCCTGTGAATATCCAAAGAATGTAAAATGTTTTCCCCTTTATTTTGGGGATCAGCATAAAATGTAGGCAAATGAATAGATTGGTTTAAAGCCACATTAGAAACAACTTTAGGCATAAAAGTAGGGTTAGTACGCAGGGATACCCTATCCTTATGAAATATCAGGAAGGGTTCAACTGCCATTAGAGCCTGTAATTCAGATACCCTTCTAGCAGACGTAATAGCCAACAAAAAAGCAGTCTTCCAAAGACAAAAACTTCAACTCAGATGTAGCTGCAGGTTCAAAAGGAGGTAAAGTGAGTTTTTCCAACACAAAATTGAGATCCCAGGAAGGAGTAGGAGCTCTACGCGGGGGTCTTATATTCTTTGCCCCTCTAAGAAATTGCTTAAACAAAGGATGAGAGAATAATGGTGGGTCACAGTCATAGTGAGCAGAAATAGCTGCAGCATGAACTTTCACAGAGGAGAAAGACAAACCTTTGTCTAGTAATTCTGTAAGATACTGAAGTGAAACACTCAAATTAGGCACTGAAACATCAAAGCTCTTTGCCTTGCTCCAAAGAAAAAATCTCCTCCATTTATCAGCATAAACTTTCCTTGTACTAGGCCGTCTGGCCTCCAAAATGACATTCAAAACTTGTTGTGGAGGCTGAGACCCCCCAGGGTCTAGAACAGAATACGCCAGGCTGTCAGATGCAGGGACTGTATCCTGACATTGAGGAAATGATTGCTTGCCTGGGACAAAAGGTGTGGAACTGGTGGCAAAGGCCAAGGAGGCTCCCGTACTAAACTCCTCAGTAGAGGGTACCAGTGCTGACGTGGCCAATCTGGAGCTATTAAAATCATGCAGGGCTTGTCCTGTCTGACCTTCAAGAGTACCTTGGGAAGGAGAGGTAGAGGAGGAAAGGCATAGACGTGAAGGTTGTTCCAACTGAAAGATAGAGCATCCACTTTCCAAGCCTGTGGGTGAAACATCCTTGTGCAAAACTTTGGCAGTTGAAAATTTTGTGGAGAAGCGAACAGATCTATGTCTGGAGTCCTCCAAGCCACTGTCAACTGTTGAAACACATGAGGATCCAATTTCCACTCGTGGGGATCCACCATCTGCCTGCTCAAAATATCTGCTAAGGAGTTCTGTGCTCCTGGCAGAAACCTTGCCTGAAGAGTGAGGTGCAAACGGAGAGCAGTCTCCCATAAAATCATAGCTCGTCTGCAAAGAGGGTACGAATGGGTTCCCCCTTGCTTGTTGATGTACCACATGACTGTTGTGTTGTCTGTTTGAATCAACACTCGTCCTGGATGAATGAGATCCTTGAAAGCCATCAATGCAAATTGGACTGCTAACATCTCCTTCATGTTGATATGCAAATGTTGAAGTCTGGCAGGCCACGTGTCTTGAACCCATTTTCCATTGAAGTGTGCTCCCCAAGCCATGTCTGAGGCATCTGTCGTTAAGATCTGACTCGCCTCTGGTCGGGTCACAGAGAGTCCCTTGTTTAGGTGACATTCCTGAGCCCACCACAAAAATTCCCTTTGAATGCAAGGTCCAAATCGTGGCAGTGTTGAATCCATATGCTTTTGAGATACCATTGTAGCTTCCTCATATGCAGTTTGGCATTGGGAAGCACCAGAATACAAGATGCCATGAACCCCAAGGCTTGAAGGACTGTCCTTGCAGTCAGCCTGGACCGAAGAGACAATTTTTGGAAGTAAAGGGTAAGATTTCTTTGTTTGTCCGGGGTCAAAAACGCCATCTGAGAGGCTGTATTCAGTCTCACACCCAGAAAGCACATGTCCTGAGAGGGTACTAGACTGGACTTTGTTTCGTTCACAGAATACCCTAGGCACCTTAACACTGTCATAACATACTGTAGATGGTGAAGTAACTTGACTTTGTCTTGAGCAAGAATCAGGCAATCGTCCAAATAAGGATAAATTTGTATTCTGACATCCGGATTTAACTGAGGCAAGAAAAGACAAAAATATTCCCCAACGGGGTACTTAGCCCAACTTGGTCTTCGGTCTGAAACTCAGAATACGAAAATTTCAGGACGCCGAATGGCACTTGCAAACGCTGCTTCTGCTTCGGACCATGCGGCAAGAAAGACTGAGGATATGGCGTCGGTCATGCGCTTTAGTACCACGGCGTACTGACGTCAGATCTAAGCGACCATGACCGACGCCAGCCTAACACTTTGGTATTCGGGCCGACCGAGGACAGCGGACTACCCACAGGTTATGACTGCAGCAATGTGAGATGAAGAACATCCAAAATTATGCCATGTAATACTAAAAAGAAACATATAAACAAAAAATATTCCAAATACATAGCAGAAGATAATAAAATAGTATATTTAGGCATAGATCTACTTGAAGACTTAACTGACTCACATATATGATTATAATAAAACACTAGATAAAACAGAGGAACAAATATACGTTTACAATGGGAGACAGGTTATACCTCATTAAATCAATTATTTTTCCTAAAGTATTATATCTAATACAAAGTTTTTCACTGCCACCTCCCAAGTATATCACTCAGAGATATAACAAACTAATATTACATTTTTTATGGCTCCCAAACAAACCCCAAATTGCTTTAAATAAACATTTACCAAACTGGGAAGATGGAAGAATTAATTTACCTGATACTGAAATATATATTATGTCCTCTATTGTTAAAAATATAACCTTATGGTTAAGTGCTCACTACAAACCTATATGGAAACAATTACATGAACAGGTCTATACTGAACTTAGTCATAACATATCAGATCATTTAACTATAATACCATTTCATTTAGTTTGGATGCTAAAAGATTATCTAGAAGATAAAAATAAAAATAATAAACTGCCATCCAAATATATGAACATCACACTAACATTTAAATCGTTCATAAACAAAGTCCCAAATATTAATTATAGCTATAGCCTTTACACCCACTATCCTTGATACATACCAAATTCAGAAAATGAATATACTCAAGATAGGTTCAAATAAGCTACTGGCATCACCTGGTAGAACAAGAGAAAATATTAACTAAGGATCAGATAACCAGAAAATATAATATAAATAATGACTCATGGCTACTTTTGCAAAATCTAAGACAATATCTTATAAATAGAATTGGACAAATGCAAGATACAGTTAGACATACTGTCCCAAAATTTATTGATTACATTATAATTAATAATCAACCTTATCAAGGTGCTGGATATCCATCTAACATTTACAAAATAATTAAAATAACAAAAATATACCAAATAGACACCTACTAGAATTATTATACACAGATAAATCACCCTCCTAACGAAAAGGAAAAAAAGATAATCTTAAAATCTTCCAAGAAGTCATCATTATCAATAAACTTGCAGTTATTCACTTGGAAATATTTGAATAGAAGTTTTTATACGCCACATAAATTAACTAAGATGTATGCAAGTGAAGATTTATGTTGGAGATGTCAGACTAAAATAAGAGCAGACTGGCAACATATTTTTTATGAATGTAAGTGTCTTACTTTGTATTGGAATAACATTAATTATTTTTTTCAGACTGTTCTTGATAATTATCAAAATCTATGATTTTAATCAACTCTCCTGTTCCGGATTTGTGCCAAAAAAAGATTTTCAAATCTTATGGACTTTAATGGCAGCAGCTCGCAAAATCATCACCATTCACTGGAAAAGTGAGATTCCTCCTACATTTAATGAATTTAAAAATTTAGTTAGAACAGTTGCACAAATGGAAATATCTACTCTGAAGAACAGAACTACCAGACTTATAACTTTATACAACTCTTGGATGAAAATACTAGAAATAATTGAGAAAATGGATAAAGATAAATGAACTTCTATATCATTCTTCAGGTTACACCTTAAACTTATTTATGGCTTTCTTCTTAACAGACACCAATGTATATAGTTATATGTTTTTAAAGTTTATAGGTTTTACAATTGTATATATATCATTTTCGTTTTTGATTTCATGTAATATTTGACAAATTATCAATAAAAAATAATAAAAAAAAGAAACTGGGGAATGAGGGGAAAGGGTGGAAATGCGTAAAGAAGACCCGAGGGCCAATCGTGGACTAGAGCGTCCCTGGGTGACTGTCCCAGAGGGGGAATCAGGGCGAAGTAGTTGCTGCATTTGTAGTTGGTCGGGGATGCAAAGAGGTCGCAGCAAGGACGGCCCCAGCGGTGGAAGATCTCCGCTGCTGTCAAGGGATTCAAGGACCACTCGTGAGGTTGAAGAATTCACTTGCTGAGTCTGTCTGCTATCATATTGGAACTCCCTGGAATGTGCGTTGCTAGAAGAAAATGGTTGGTAGCCATCGCCCATTGCCATATCCTCATGGCCTCTCGACAAAGGGGGTAAGATTTGATTCCACCTTGTTTGTTGATGTACCAGACCACCTCCATGTTGTCTGATTGAATCGCAATTGTCCCAGACGGCAGCAGGGGATGGAATGCTTGCAACGCCAGAAGCACTGCCCTCAGCTCTAGAACATTTATATGCAGATGGGCCTCCAGTTCAGACCAAGTGTCTTGGACTGTCTGTCCCTGACATAGCCCTCCCACCCCATCAGGGAGGCGTCCGTGGTCACTGTGGCCTTGGGTTGCTGGGGGGAGAAGGGGCGAGACCATCGTGAGTCATCCACCAATTTAAATCCCGTTTGCACCTGTGGGTTACTCGAATCACGGCTGAGAGAGGATGCTGAAAAGGATACCACTGGGTGAGCAGTAGCCATTGTAGAAGCCTCATGTGAAACCTGGCAAGGGGAACAATAGTGATGGAGGCTGGCATAGAACCCAACGGCTGTAGTACGGAGCAAGCCATGGATTTTTCCTTTGAAAGGATTGGAATTAGTTGTTGCTTTATCCTTAGAATTCTGTGTTCTAGAATAGCAGCTCTGCAGTTTTTTTGTATCCAAGATAACCCCTACGAATTCTGTCAAATGACATGGGGTGAGACTGGATTTTTGTCAGTTTATGGTTATGCCTAGCCTTTGAGCAGCGAGGAGAGAGTATGCCAGGGCTTTTTCCAGTAGATGTTTGGTGGAGGCGGAAATGAGCCAGTCGTCTAGGTATGGAAACACCTGGAATCCTTGAAGTCTCAAGTGAGCTGTGACAACTGCCATGCACTTTGTGAACATTCTCGGGCTGTAGAGAGTCCGAAGGGCAGTACTCTGAACTGGTAGTGACTGGCTCCCGCACGGAAGCGCAGAAATCTTCTTGATGGCCTGTCCATCTTTATGTGGTTGTATGCATCTTGAAGATCTATAGAGCACATCCAATCGTCTTTTTCCAAAAGCGGGAGGATAGACTATTGTGACCATCCAGAATTTTTGTACTCTCACAAACTTGTTCAATACACTGATCCAAAATTGGTCTCCAGTCCCTGGTTTTCTTTGGCACCAAAAATAGTCTCGAGTGGAATCCAGATCCTATCTGGTCTGGAGGGACTATTTGGAGGACTCTTCTTAGCAGCTTTTCTATCTCTAGTGCTGTTTCTTCCCTTTGACTGGGTGGAACGTCGGGAAGATTTTTTGAAGGGATGGGACAAAGACTGAAGGGAATATGATAACCCAACCACCTCCAGAGGAAAGGAGTTGGGCCGCTCTTCAGGAGCGCTGGTAGGATTGACCAGGGAAAGAATCCCTGGAACCCTGGTTATGCGGACCCCCTCTGCGTTCTGTCTTCCCTGTGAGTTTCCCCCTCTGCCTCTGGGGGAGAACTCGACCTGTGTGTCACGGAAAGGGCCCTGAGATTTCTTGAACCATATCTTCCCACTCTTTTGGTTTCGGGAGAAAGCACGTTGAGGGGAAGAATAATGGACACCTACAGCAGAAAGGGTCTTGCCGTCCTGTTCACATCTGGCCAGTGTGCTTAACTTTGGGCCCAAACAACGAGGAGGCCTCAATGGGGGCATTAAGAAAGGAAGACTTAAAGGGTTCCGCAAAGTTGCACAAGCGCATCCAGGTGTGTCGTCTCAAGACCGCAGCTGAACCCGCTGCTCTAGCTGCTCCTTCTGATGCATAAGGTATCAATCGCACAGAGGAGTTAGACATAGATTCAATGGTGGCCAGCTGAGAGGCCACTTTGTCACGGACCTCATCAGACACGGCACCAACCAAGATTTCAGAGAGCTCAGAAACCAGATCCCTCTGAAGCCTTGTAAAATGTGCCATATAATTCAGGGACCTGATAGCAAAGGTCGCCGAAGCAAAGGTGTGCTTCCCTATCCTGTCCAGGGCCCGGGACATTTTGTTAGGCAGATGGAGAGTCTGGTTTTCTTCTTCTTCTGCCAGATCCTTTTTTTTTTGCGGCCGCCACCACCAAAGCATCCACAGGAAGACCTTTGGACCAATGGGGATCCGAAGCAGGAGGGGACAAGATCTTATCTGGCTTCCGGGGAATAGCTTAGACGGTATCAGGAGCCTTCCAAGTATGCTGCATGATGAGCCGGACAAGTTCATCAGCAGGTGGAGTAACCCAGGAGGTAAGGGTCCGGGCGCGAAAGGCCTGCAGGAACACAGATTCCTCAGAGGTCGGATTAGCGGACTGCCAGTCACCTCTGTTTCTGGATTTCGAGGATATTACCAAAGGATACCTCAGAGGGTGACAGAGGGTATATCCTTCCCCCTCATCAAAATCTGTCTCTTCGGTGAGGGACTCCTCTGTGGAGTCCATGTGCTTCCTCTTACACAAACTTTTCCGGTGGACCTCCTCAGTGGGAGAAGCTGGAGAAGACAACAGAAAAGGGGATTCCTGAGGGAATATGTCCTGTGGCCCCTGCACCCGGTGTCAGCTAGGTGTGACTTGTGAAACCAGTGTACCAGAGGGCGGAGCTATAGACAGTCTGGAATCGCCAGCAGCAGCGAAAGCCTTCTCCATCAGTTGGAAGGCTGGTCCACCCAAAAAGGAGTGCATGTCTAGGGCAGGGGTCACCCCTCCCCCAAGTGGCTCAGCCTGCCGACGTGGAGTCCCCGGATGGCTGTGGAACAGCAAACTATGCGTGTCACAACTGACATCCTGGGTCATACCAAAACTTTCCTGCCACAAGGCAACTGCGGTTCCTTAGCGAGATCCATAAAGGAAACCGCAGAAGGGGAAGACTGTGCTATATCCATGGACTTAAAAGGCAATGAAGGAGGAGAATAACAAGGGGTCTTTGGAGATAGGTGATCACCTCCAGAGGAAGGATAGTTCCTGAGGGGTGGGATACCTCTGGCCAAGAGTACCTGGTCCACAAGACGCAACACGTTTGGAAAGGCTTCTAGTGGACCTCACGAAGACTGAGGGAGAAACGGGCCTGTCAACAGAAGTGGCAGACTCGGTGTCCATCTCATCTGACCGCACCGAGGACAACTGTGCCCAAAAAGACTGGACTACTGTTGTCTGTACCAAAGTCATGGTCTACACTGACACAGGGATCAGTGCCGAAGCTGGAACAGACGAGACAGGAATCAAGAATAAAGGCATCGGATCCGATGAAGATCTCTGAGCCAAAGCGGTCAAGGTCTGCGCCGACTGAACAGTCGGTGCCGATACAGTAGCAATGGTCTGAACAGAGGAGCTCCTCTGTGCCGATATATAGAAGGCTGCAGGAGAAGACTGAGCTGAAATCACTAATGGAGCCAAAGGCCTCGATGCCGAAGGTCTAAGCACCGAAAGCACTGGGGCTGACAGAGAGCTCCGGAGCCGAAACTTTAGCCTTTTTAGGTTTTCGTTGGCAGGAGCCCCCAGCCGGGGATGAAGGCAAAGATTTAGCCTTAGTAGGAACATCCAAAGATTTTATGGGCTCTAGGAGGGGTTGAGGCCTCTGACACAGAAATAGCCTCTGAAAAGGGAGATTTTAGAAGTCCCTTCAGTAACAGCTTGTTTTTCCTTTCCAACAAGGTTCTATTAGAAAAGTTCTCACAAATAGTACAGGGTGGGTCAACAGACAAATGGGAAGCTCCCAAACAATAAAACACACAGAGTGTGCATCAGAAGTAGGCAGTTTGTGCCCACAATCAGAACACCTCTTAAACACCAGACTACCTTTCTTATCTGCCATGACAGTAAATTAATTAATAGAGAAGGTACCAGCAATGGTACAAGAGAGCACCCGAAAAGAAAAGGATTACCAATGATGCTAAAGAGAGAATACCTCGCGGTAAAATGGTAAAGAAAGAAGCAGAAAAACCTGAAGAAATTATGAACGCTAGATGCGATGGGGCAAGAGACAATAAAATAGGTACTTTCCAGACAGAAAAGTAATCTGTAAAACTATTAAACAATAACTGAATGTACTTATCTCAAGAGAGGTAGCTTGACACGACCGAATGGCAACGCAGCAAACGAAATCTAAGGTAACGGGGAGAGGGGGATTGTGGGTAAGAGATTAGCTTGAGAGTTTGAAGCTGACGCAAGCTTGGAAAATGGCCAGCTCGGTTCCAGGCTCGGAACAGATACCCATGCGTAAGGAATGAACGAGGATTAACAATATCAGATCTATATTTAAAACACATTTGTCCTGGGTAATGAGTTCCCAATTTTTTGCCTGCAGGGCAATCTTGCCCCCCCTAAAGGAACAGTCAGTTGAGCAGGGCTTGGAAGGTTTAAAGTTAAGT
>NC_056737.1:725121708-725176708 GCF_019279795.1 Protopterus annectens
ATGCGTCTGAACATATTTTCACCTTGACAAAGCCAAGATGGAAAACCAATCGGTGTTTTGTGGTTAGAGATGCTCTGGAATAAAGCATGTAGAACGATACTGAAGAGTGCTGTTTCATTTTTCCCTTGCAGTTCTCATATTTTAGTCCAAGGTGTTGGAAGGGTTTCACTTTGATCACGCAGGCTGTATCTATGACCAACCCCCCCTCCCAACCAACATGCACACTTTTAGGTAAAATATGAATTATCCACACCCTGCCATGGTGTCTTGCCTTATCATGCAATGTTGACGCCTCCCATTTAAAACCAAATTCCCACCTTTTCTGGTTCTTTCAGAATGCCTACTCTATAACCAAAGACAAAATGAATGACTGCGATACTCCAGGTTCTTTACATGAGGTAGTATCAATGGAGGAATATATATTTTAATTATCTTGCGAGTATAATGGTTGCAACTACTGACTGACAGTTCTTTGTAAGAAGATTATGTCATTAGCACTGATGGGTTAATGAAGACATTGTGCACTGTACAAACAGCACTGATGAGCCTCTAATAAGTTATCTACTACCACATGACAGGTTTAGTAAACTCGTGCACAAAGCAAAAATTACAGAGATTCAAAGGAAAGGTGAGCTAAAACAATCTGAACAACTGACATTTACCAGGTTAGAAATATCAGCTCTATAAAAAGCACAGTGTTAATCAGCAAGAAGAAAGGCAGACACGAATCAAACGATTACTAGGATTTCTCACAAATTCCACATGCTTATTTTACAAACCTTACAAGAAGAAACTTGGATATATCATTTATTTATGACTATGCTCTCAATTTACCAAGACAAGGCAGTCCCACTTCAAAATTCATTCTGTGTAAAAACAGTAAAACAGAACAGTCTATACAAAACTGCATTCGTCCTTATGCAAGTATTACATAAAGTACAGGCACAGTAAACATAATAAAGCCTTCTTTTTTTTTTCAAAAAATGACAACTAGTTGTCAACAATGCTAAGCAGGTCACAGTGAAAAAATAAAAAGTAATGCTGGCTATGAACAGCTAATCTCACAAATATCAGCATTCAGGGTATGACAGTCTCTCACTTGTGGGAAGACAGGTGTCAACATGTCCTACACACAAGACAGCAAATCAAAAAAAATATACATCAGAGACCTACTGTGCGCCAGTCCCAGTCTGTCAATACCAAACTTCTTACCAATAGAAACTACAATGGGTTCTTACAGTGCAGTTACCAGCTATGAAAGGATTCCAAAAGAATATCAATCAAGTCAGCATTTCCCAGAGAAGGGCATCAAACCAAGAAAGAAAATGTTGAAAAATGTAAACAATAATGGGAGCAGCATCAGTACAGTACAAGTATAGAGGGGTAATGGTGTGAGAACAAAAATGGCTGGATATTAAGGGAAAATACAGCCCAAAAAGGAATGAGCCAGTAATGGAGTCTGCATTGTTCCTACAAAAAGGAGTAGGACAGAAGTCATCTGCAAGCAAGAAATTTACTACAATTAGGCAGAACACAAACAAGCCTTTGACTTGTCTTAGAAGACTAGGCATTGAAAACAAATTGAGTGTCATTTGGAGGACTATGCCACAGTCCAAATAATCTGCTTTGCTTATGTAATCTTGACTAGAGAGATTTGCAAATATAATCAGTGAGAGTTAGCTGGTATTATTCTGGTACAGGTTGAGTAACGGTGAGGTTAATGATAATGGTGCCTGAAAAGTAATTAGAGAAGTACTGACTAGCAACACATTTTAACTGTGCTCTTGCGACAGACAGCAGAGACAAGTTAGAATTCATTTTTGTCATTTTATAATCACCAGTGGGTACAGTATGGTGAAGCCTAACTCTGTCCTCAACTGCATCACTTCTAGTTTGATCCCTTGTTCTCAATTGCTGCTTCCCTCTCATATTTACTTTTAAAATTAATTCTTTTTTTTTTTACTCTGTTACTAACATTTACACATGGTTTTCACTTGTCTATGGGATTATCTACCTCCTGTGATTACTCTAGGTACGTGAATTTGTTCTGTTTTATGTTTTTGTGAATTTCTTCACCTGGGCTGTGCCTGCAAATGGTCTACTGTGATCAGGGTACTACTCAGGTAAACAAAACAAAACCAACTAACCCACTCAGTCTGCGTGCTGCCAGACTGCGTTGCATGACCACCAGATGGCAGCAGTCAAGAGTATAAAATGCATGACTCGCTAGGAGAGACATACCTCCCAACCATACTGAATTACTTTTTTTTACAGAGGTTTGGGGCCCAAATAATGGGGTGCCACAATTCCAGAGCGACACCTCTTCATTTCCAACTTTTCACCCAGGTTTTTTTTTTTTTAATTTTTTCACTGTTTGAGCTGACGTCATCACATACGCAATGGTGTCAGCTCCATCAGGGCTACCAGCCTGTCGGAATAGCTCAAGGGCTGACTAAGTGTACGCATTTCCGCTGGATATGCGAGCGGGAAACACTTTTATTCAAATCTCTTTTGGGAACAGAATGAGCAGTTATCTTTTATTCAAATGGAGAGAAATGGGAAGTTCAGATGCGAGCACAGTTCAGATGCAGGTTATTCAAATGGATCAGCAATTATTTATCTGCAAGCAGTCCGGAAGCAGCGGCAAGCTTTGGAATGAATCTGCTTTGTGAGCACTCTGCTGAAACATCTTACATCTATATTTTGGCTGACTGAAGTAGGAACATCTTTTATCTGTGGTGTGTGGTGTGTGGTGTGTGGTGTGTGGTGTGTGTGTGTGTGTGTGTGTGTGTGTGTGTGTGTGTGTGTGTGTGTGTGTGTGTGTGTGTGTGTGTGTGTGTGTAAATGCCTCACTAATACACCTGGTGGCTAGAGGTGCTTAAGCTCACACCTTGTACTTTGGGTACAAGGTAAAAAGAGCCTAAAGTCTCTAGCCACCACTTGTGAATTTATGCCTCATATTTTTGATCTGTTCCTCATAAAATCTGTGGTTTTCAGGATTTTTGTGGCAAATCACTGAAGGATTGATTTCACTAAATAATGACAGGAATCTGAATTTCAGACTTCATATTCTTCAGAAAATAAATGGTAACACAAAACCTTTTATTCTAGCAATTTTCTAAGTTTATAAGATAAATGTGTCCCTATTTTGGAGCTATATTTCCCCATTGTTGGCTTTGTCAAGGTTTTTCGTGCTAAGACGTTGAGAGCTATGGTGAGAAGTGAGAACTGAATTCATTAAATGACAGCCATTTAAGTTTCACTCTTCCTACCTTTCAGGAAACTGATCTGGCATAGTGGCATGTTGCTCTGACTGTAGTGCACAGAGTACTGGGTTCAAGACTTGGCGGTGAAATGCAATGTTGTAACACAACATTTTATTCTAGCAGCTTTCCAAAATGTTTGTCCCCCCCCCCAAAAAAAAAAAAATGAAATTGCAAATAAGTACAAGAAGCTGTGCAAGATGCCTATGGCTTACACTATTGTTGTTCTATTGTTAGATATATATATATATATATATATATATATATATGGGTTCATGTCAGTACACCGACAAGTCGGAAGACCAACATTCACTCCACCGACACATGAAATAATCGAAACCGCAAACACGGACATTTAACAGGTAAGAGTTTTAATTTCGCTAATCATGCCTACCATGTTTTAGTAAGTGTGGCAGTGTTATGCATGTGTGGTAGGCATGATTAGTGAAATTAAAACTCTTACCTGTTAAATGTCCGTGTTTGCGGTTTCGATTATTTCATGTGTCGGTGGAGTGAATGTCAGTCTTCCGACTTGTCGGTGTACTGACATGAACCCATATATATATATATATATATATATATATATATATATATATATATATATATATATACATATATATATATATATATATATATATATATATATATATATATATATATATGTAGATATATATATATATATATATATATTGTGTGGGTATGGAAGTAGACTTTTATGATGAAAATGTTCTGAATTGGGCAGTTTTGTCATTATTGGTTCATGCATTTTGTTTCACTGCCTACCGGAAAAATGTTCAAACAATACATTTAAAATGCACTCTAACAAGTGTGCTGTACAAGGAATATAACTTAACGAAGTCAGGAAGGTGCATCAAAGAACACATGTATGCTTCTTGTTTTGTGTGCAAGGGGCCAATGATTTGAAAACAGCCCAAAGGTAATCTTTATCCACCACTGGCGAGATGCATTTTCTTTATTTGTGGTGTGTGTTGCAATGCTGTTTCAATGAATGTGAGTTTGAAGGGCAGAGAAGTTTTAATGCCAAGTCTATTTTCATTGTGAGACATTATTGCTTTGTTTAGTAGATGTCTATTGGTGTTTGTGCATTGAGCTATAAAATGTAAAAATAAAATCTAAATAATCATTGTAGAAGTAAATCAGTATGCACACATTACTGTTTATGGTAAATGGGGCGAAACTGCGAGGTAATGGGATATTGGAACGGCTGCAGGGAGACTCTGGTGCCATATTTTGGTAGTCTGTTATTCAGTTTGCGTTGGAAAGCTGGTATCCCGCAATTCCATTGCAGTGGGCAGGGTTATGTAATTATATATGCAAATTTGATGCTAATCAGCGTACAGATTTGTACCTATTTTTCATGGGCTTTGTCAAGAAGTCTGAGGTTTCCAAGTTGAGAGGTATGCTAAGAGACTGTAAGCTTCAAAAAATTTCAGTAGAGGAGCATATATACACTGAGCATGTCTTAGGCTTGGAATTGGAGCAATTCAACAGTGCAGTCTTTGCAACTTCTCATTTACCTGTAAACAAAAGCACTCTAGGTAAGCATCAACAGGTAGCATCTTTTCAGTCTTACAAGAAAGCACAACTACCTTGACACCACAAGAAAGTTTTGCAGATCTCCAAGGTATGGACAACAGTTGAGCTTCCATTAATTTCCTGCAAATTGAAAATACTAACCATGACTCCTTACCTCTTCTCATACAAGAGTGACCCAGACACTGTAGATTATGTCAATACCCACCAAGCAGATGTTTGCAGTTCAGACAACTTAGCACTTCCAGACACACAAAGGCCAACCAGCAATCAACTATGAGAAGAGAGTAATCTGCTATCTATTGCTATAGTGAACACTGCAAACAACTGTTGTACAAGATTTTTCTGAAATCATTATGCAGGGGTAGAATCCTAAGCAATAAATGGAAAGTTCCTGCCAGTTCATCTTATGTAGCTGGCAATCCCCCTCTTGTTTTAAAGTAGATATTAAATCTACAGTACCTAGAAAGAATGTCACTTCAAAAGGAAGACTAAATTAGCTCAGTTGGGATGTCTCAAAAGTGCTACAGATGAAATTTCAAGGTGTCAAACTGTTCCCCAGATGTCAGATATATACAATTCTCTACAAGACAACTTTATCACAATAATAAAGGACAGCGGATCCCCAGGAGAGAATCATGAACTTAAACCAGGAAATAAATTAAACCCTGCTCAAACAGATGACAATCATCCAGAACAAATGGTAATTTCATTAGTAATGGTGACTCAACCTTAAACTGACAACAGGAGAATCCTTTCAAAGTGAATAAAAAGGAGCCAACAAAAGATCATGTAAAAGAATTGCTCCCCAAATTTACAGTACAAATATTTCAAGTATCACATGATCCAGGCTATCACATACTCCGCTTATCATTTTTCCTTGTGATTTTTTAGTCAAGTGTCCCCTCGTTGACTTTAACAGGCTATACTACTTGCCCAAGGTTCTACAGAATGTACTGTTACACCATTTGGCAAAGCATTTTATGAACGGAGTGTCTCATGGGTGGCAGTGTAGTCTAGTTCTGTGTGTTTTTTTTTTTTTGAATTTCACTTTATGTTTTGTTATGTTTTATGCATTTTTGTAGTTTGGTGAGAGTTATGATTTATTGTTTTAGTTTAGTTATGTTTATTAGTTGACATAGTTAGAATAGGATCCATTTGCTGGTAATACTATTTCTAAATGTGGCCAGGCTTTCATTTATATTTTATTACTTTACATTTGCTTATTCAGCCTTTTGCATTCATTCATTTTAAATGGCCAGAGGTCTGAAAATGTCCTTCATCAGTGTTCTAGCCTTTTTAATAAACCTAAAAATAAATAAACACATTTCTTTTCTAGGTAGCCTATTTAAAATGACTAATTTTGTGTAGTTTGTGTTAAGTATTCTGTCTGTACACTGTGCAAGTCCAAATTAAAGTGAATGGGAAATGAGAGCCATGTTTTACTTTGTATTTTTTCTACTTCTTTTTTTATTTTAAGTACAGATTTTAGTATAAAATGATTGTTTTAGGTGGCCCAGGGTGGTTTTTTTTTTTTTTTGGGGGGGGGGGGTATCATGTCTGTGCTTTACATGTGCAGTGTCTAAAAGTCTATTTTAATTTTTGACAGAGTATCTTAAACATGGCAGGCTTAGACAAACTTTTGTTGGTTATGAGGCACCTATAAGCTTGCAATGATGTGCAGAGAACAGAAACTTTTGCTGACAAAACAAAAGTGTAGAGAAACAAAACTTATGTACCATAATGTTACATGCTCATGATACACATCCATTCATTTTAACAGCAGGACTGGAACACCTCCTATTCCCTCCAGAGTGAGTTTTCCCCCTTTTTTTACAATCATAAGTACTAAAAAATTTATTTAACATTATACGCCTCTGATGGGTTCCCCCATGCTTTCCCCACACAGGAACAATTTCTGTAGGTAAGGGTATGAGCAAGTACATTGAAGTGAATGAATATGTTATGGCTATGACTATGTTGAAGTGACTGAATCCCCAAATGACTTAACCATCCTGCAGGAACGTTTGTCTCAAATAAATAACTGGTGTCAAAATCATGGTCTGAAATAAATGCCAAAAAAATGCATTATTGTATCCTTTGGGGAGTCATCTACCCTAGGGAACTACCACATCTGCAAAACACCCCAATGAGTTTGACCCAGTTGTTCAGGAATTGGGAACTTATGTGGACAGTGACTTAACTTCTGACCAACATGTGTCTATTGTTTTAAGAAATTCCTTCTGCACCGCATAGCTTATAAACAAAGGGATTGTGTCTAGAACTGGAGACGTAATTGTCCCCCTTTTTCTCAACCTTCATTAGGCCACTCACTAAATATAATGCCCCCTTTAGTATGCATCTGTCCAGACAGATGCACCAGATAGAACACCTACAGAGATACCTTACTAAAATGATACAAGGCCTAATCAATACGTCCTACATGGACTGACTCAAAGTCGTGTCACTATACTCTGTATCCTACAGACTGCTAAGAGATGACCTGTGTCTGGCATACAAGGCATCCTCCGATCCAGTACAGATGGATTTACTGCAGATCAGCAAATCAAATGGCATAAGAAATACTCTAGGGATCTAAAGCTTTTCTGAAACATCAACAGAATGGTATGGAGGGACGGGTATATTTCAAAGAGGATACACCACTGACGTGGAACAGACTCCCCATCCATATAAAACAAAATTCATCCCGGTCCATTTTCAAAAGCAACTTAGATCTATGAATGAGAAACAAAATATTACCCCATGACTGCCCCCTGTACTACTAAATGGACAGATAGGTCCCCCTCAAATTATCTACGGTATGATCCCAGTTATTTTCTTTAGGGGTAATGTATGAAATGACCATGGGATGGGTAAGACTAATCTATAACCAAATGGGAAAGGTTAGTTTGAGCACAAAATGGGAAATTGGTAAGGCTTAAAATGGCCTTCAAGGGCAGCTAGCCTAGTAGTTACCTATGGGCCTACGTGGATTACAAGCACTTGTAATCACATCCAGCTTATAGCGTATTATAAAAGTATGCAGAAAAGCTCATGCTGCTGTGTGAAAATATCAAAAAGAAGAATTTCAGAAAAAAATGTGAAGATAGCAATAACCCTAGCAGAATGAGCTTCTACTCCATTCAGGAGGATTTTGTTATATTTACCATAACAAAAGGTAATACAGTCTAAAAGCCACCTGTCCAAAGGTAACCATGAACACTTTCTGACCTGCTCTGCCTGAAGCAAAAGGAGACAGAAAGCTATCTTTTTCTAATTTAATTTCTGTCAAGATAAAATCTTAGTTGACAATGAACATCTAGACAGTACAACAAATACCCATTCCATAACAGCACTGTAGAAAACATGCTGGTAGTTTTCACAGATTGGTTAAGGTCAATTTCCATGGCTACTTTAGCAAAAATGTAGGACTAGTGCATAAGCATATGTAGTCTTAT
This sequence comes from Protopterus annectens, assembly GCF_019279795.1. Lineage (NCBI taxonomy): Eukaryota > Metazoa > Chordata > Ceratodontiformes > Protopteridae > Protopterus > Protopterus annectens. Next base: position 725,129,984 of record NC_056737.1, read on the forward strand.
ATTAATACATGGAGTTTTACAAGAAGGGGCTTGAAGTTCTAAAACCCTTTTGCTTGACATAACTTCCACTAGTAAGAACCTTCCAAGATTAAGTATTAAAGATCAGCTTTGACTCCTAGCTCAAAATGAGGCAGTGTTAGTGCTCCAACATGAAATTCAGATCCCAAAGTAGGAATAAGTTCTCTTAGGCATGGTTTTAAAAGGAATGTGCCTATTAAGATGACCTTAAACTTAAAAAAAAAAGCCAGAAAGGAAGAGTGAACACCTTGGTGAAAGTCAGAATGGCTGCTAGATGTACATTGCTAGTGGAATAGCTAAAATACTGATAAACAACAATCAACCCCCTTTTTCCTATTGTTACAGGATGTCAGGGTGTCGCACTGACTGTCACCACATCTCGATTGACTGCCACTCTCCTACCTTAAACAGTCATGTCCACCTGTACCAAGCCTTCTCACACACAATCCAGCAATCCCCTACCTGGATATTGTAGTCCCCCCCCTTGCCTTCTTCCCATGTCTCCAAAATTAACTTTATAAAATCATTTTCCACCTTCTAGTACATGGAACCAAACAACCATAACCAGTTTTCCTTAATTTTGTCTATAATGGCTTCTGCTCTTGTGTTTTCATCAGTCACAAAAGGTTACATCTTACTTACCCTTCTCAAGCACTTCATCTCTACCACCTCAAGCTTCTTCAATTTTTTTGCCTTCCCTGCCCAGGCTTCTGTGCAATACAGAAGCACACCTCTCAAGTGTCCCTGATTTTTTACTCAAATTTTAGCTCTGTCCCTCTTAATCTCTCTTAAAACTGGTGACATTTGGAGGAAATGTGGTGAATTACAGTCAAATAATGGCAATAATTAAGGGTTATAGGTTTCTTTTATTTCACAAAATGCATATGAATTAACATTCTTTATTCTGCCAATATCTCAAGCTAAAAGTATTAACATTTTAAAAATGTCCCTGACTGTCCCTGATTTTTTTTTCTGTTTTCTGGGTTCGTCTCAGATTCTGTTGAAATTTGTCCCTGATTGGTTGAGTTATGTACAGAAGCACTAGTCTAGACTACTTTGTCATTCTTTTATCACACACCAACCCTATACTACTTTGTGTCAGTTGGCTGCAGCAATTAAGAGTCAGCATCTGACTTCCTCATTCAGACTTCCCTTCTCCCCAACCACACCTCCCAGATACCTGAAGCTGTTAACCTGCTCCAATGTTTTCACTTCTATCTCGGTTTTAAGCTTCTTCTGATCCTTTCCCACCACCATTTGCTGTCGTGATCACTGTCTTTTCTGTGCTAATCATTACATCCAAATATCAAACCACTTTTGTTCTCATTTATTTAAATACTGTTTACATGTTGTGTCTTTCGGCTTTTCCCGGTTAGGGGTCGCCACAGCAGAACTCCGGTCCGCTAATGATTGGCAGTAGATTTTTACATGCCGACTTGCCAGGTCTTACGCACAACCTTCAACGAAGGTACGCCCATTCACGCACGTCTCCACACAGAAGACGCTCTAGCTGAGAATCGAACCGGACAGCGTCTTACTATGAGGCGACAACGCTACCGCAGCACCACCACCGCAGTATAGCAAACTAAAATGTCTTGCAAGAAAAACACTATTTACCTGTGTATGTGTTACAACAAAACTGCACTGCAATTTTAGCCAGGGTCACAGCATATAATGATGAAGTCCTGACTACAGCTCCGGGATCTGATGAGCTGGCACTGGAGGATAGGAGTGCCTATTCTGGTTGGGAAGATATACCCATATTGGTGCAGATAGCATGCACTCAAGCAAACCTTGCGATTGATCACTAGTAGGGCTACGGATGAGTTGCACCAAAAGCATGATATTTCTCCAGCATATCCAGACACAAACATTATGAACGCATGTAAGGGCAGCAGAAGGGAAGGGCATGAAAAAAACACTCCTTAGCAGTAACAGATGCTGCTCCAGATGTTCCAAGCATGGGTCACAGCTAGTCTGGCAGGATAAAAGAGTGCCCAATTACAGCAGATGATCAGCTATAAACAGCAAAAAAAAAAAATATATATATATATATATATATATATATATATATATATATACATATACATATACATATACACACACACACACACACACACACACACACACACACACACACACACACACACACACACACACACACACACACGCATATATTTCATTTTAGTTTGTACTTGCCTTTCAGTCCAGAAAACTGAAAAGAAAAGGGTCATTGGACCAGGTTATTCCCCTGTTAAACTCTCTCTTCATAGCTATATGTATCTGTAGTGTCAAAAACGCTTAAAAAAACATTGTTTTTGCAGAGTGACAAGCCCCCTTCCCATACCACTGCTTACTTATACCAACTCTGAGATCAAACAGTGGGGAATTTAGAAAAGTATCCGATTCCCCACAGTCAGATCTCACACCATAGCCAGCATCTCTTGCTTTGTGATTCAAGTGCAGAGTCTGCATGTCTTCCGTGTGCATGCATGGGTTTCCTCTGGGTGCTCTGGTTTCCTCCCACACATGCAGCAGGTGGAGTGCACACTAAATTGGCCATAGGTGTGAGTGTGCATCCAAATGTGTTTTTATGGAATATCAGTCTCTGTGGTAGATCTATTACCATGTCCTTCCATTTAATTAGTAATTCCTTAACTTGTGTACAATATCAGTGTATGTGTTTACAGTATCATTTAATGTAATCTGAAATCTAATTCCAAGATACTTTACTGGACATGAGTAGTTAAGAAATGAGAACTTTAAATCAAGCTGAGATCAGAAAATGTAGTTAGCCTTAGTGTTGTCCAAACTTCTTTTATACCTTGAAACCACACCAAATTTCCTGCATGATGCATTAATAAATGTTGCACAAAAGCCTATACATTTTAAATATTGAAATAAATAATCTTACACTCTACTCTGTCAATGACTTTCTCCGAGCCCAAGCTGGCCAAAAGCAGGGCACTGCCATTCTCTAACATCTTCAATAAGTAAAGCTATCTTGAGAATATTTTCCACTGTATTTCAGTCTGCTATAAAACCAGATTAACTGGGATGTATAAAATCTGAGATGAACTTAGCCATTCGTTGTGCCAATATGGCAGTGAACAATTTGTAATCATGGTTCAATATTGAGATTGGTTTATACAAACAGATTTGGGAGGGATCTGTTATCAATATCATAGTTTAAAAGCCTGCATCCATGCTTAAGGCACATCTCCTAAACAGTACATGGTCTAATATTTTAAAGTTGTGTATGAAAAGCTCTCTCACTTCCAAGAAAACTTCATGTGGTAGGCCATCCAGGCTTGGGGTCTTGCCTCGCTGTTTTTGTAAAGCTTGCAATCTCTCGCTCTCATTTTCTCACAGATCTGGGCTTCTAATGCTTGTTTTTTGCTGACTGGTTAACTTTTTCACAGGGGACAGGTCTGAAAAAGCTTGAATTTCAGTCTGCGTATTCCCCTCCCCCATATCAGTGGTATATCATTTCTGGTAGAATTATCCAAAATTGACTAAAATATCCATAAGTGGGGGTAACCAATTCTCCCGTTTGTCCCGAATTTTAATTAAAAGCTTAATTATTAACTGTTTGTTGTCTCAAGGTCAAAACTAAAATGTTCTGATTGGAAGTATTTTCAAAATGGTTCACCTTTAAAGCATTTTGCACTGCTTTGTTCTGTATTAGAAGTGTGTATCCAACTAATCATAGGTTACAGGTTCATAGGCAAGTATTAGGCTAGCTGCCCTTGAAGGCCATTTTAAGCCTTCCCTTTTTGTGCTCAGATTAACCTATCCCTATGTATAGATTGACCTTACCCATCTCATGATTGGTAATTTTATATTGCCACTAATGAGAATAACTGGGATCATATTGTAGATAAATTTGATGGGACACATGCATGGGATAAAGCATTTATCTCTTGTAGCTTTTGTCTATATAGGTTTACTGGGACTTTGTCACTGTTTCATAGCCTGAGGTCACTACGTCTACATACAAGTTTACTGATACTTTTGTCATGGTTTCATGTATGCATAGTTATGAAGAACCTTGCCACGTACTGACTTTAATCAGTTTAATACATGCCTGCTCTATGAAATAGTAAGACCCCTTACTAAGTTGGCCACAGTTTCCTTTTGATTGACCAGTAGACTACACTGCACATCCCAGGTATTTAGTCTCAGGAAATGACAGTAAACCTGGTTTGCTTGCATCTTTGTTAATTGCTTTGTTTTGGCTATAGAGTGATCGCACTTACTCAGTTATAAACTGACTTGAGGGTGGGTAGCCCATTACACTTGACTTTGCTCCCCTACAGTACCCATATATATATATATATATATATACATATATATATATATATATATATATATATATATATATATATATATATATATATATATATATATATATACATATATACACACACGTCTGGTTTCCTCCTTCCGTCTCTCTTTTTAATTTCTAGCCCTCTTCCCAACTATTTTCCACCCTCCCATACTGCTTTGCACTAAATCCACTTATAATCACACCCTCCCTAATAGTAGCTATCTATTCCACACTGTATCCTTTTCTTTTCTCAAGTTAACCCTCTTTTTTTTTTTTTACTACATCAATGTACTCTAGCCTTTAATACCCATCTATTCCTATATTCCAGAGATGATACTAGGACAACCTACCACTCTTCTTTTATAATGCATACTTCCTCAGACTGGCTCTACCTGCTCCATTCACCCTTGCTCCACTCAGACTCACTGTGCTCCCCTACCCCACCCCCAAATCCCATGCACCCACACTATCCATAATTTTAAACTTACCCCCAAAACACACCCCCTTAACTACATATCCAATCACATCAGTCTTGCACATAATTGCCAATTAGTCATATACTACAACACAGATTGCTTTTCTTAACCTCAATACAACCCATCCCTACAGCAGCCACAACCCCGTTAGCTACTCCATATACCATTCACCAACACAGCACTCAACTCCAAATTAAATACCAACACAATGTTGCTCCAACACTTTGTACTATTTATTCTGCTAATTACCTCTTACCTTTCAACTTGTTATCAAAACACAACAGGTCATAACTATCTATCCCACTCAACGCTACACTGCATACTTCTTTAAACAACATAATATCTCCATACCTTTACAACAGCTCCAATATAGAACTCGCCATATTTAAATATACACATTCACAGTTAACCCCACATTTACTGTACAAATACGTTAAACTAGTTACCACACACACACTTAGTTTGATTAGGGTAAAATTTAATAGAAATAAGTGGTGACATGCATCCCAATCCAGGACCTCAATCCCTTAATCAACCCCTTGTCACTCCAAAACCCTTACTCCTTGCTCCCCAAGCATCACTAATCGCCCACGAAGTAGCTCTGATATCTAAATATTAAACAGGAACCGAAGCATCCTAAATAAAACTCATGAATTTCATGCAACTATCATCCAATACTCTCCCGAATTAGCAGTCCTAACAGAAAACCCTACATACCAGATAGTGAAATTCTAACCTATGGTTATAACATCCATAGACATGACAGGACTCAAATGAGGCTGCGGCATAGCTGTAATATATAAAAATACTATCAAACTAGAAAGACATAAAATCAACCCCCCAGACCTCGAATTCTGAAAGTCTAATTGCCTGCCTTCAACTAAACTCCAACAAACGCATCATTATAATACCTATTTATATACCCCCAGGTAACAACCCAGATATTATTGAAGACTGTTGATGTGTCTCAACTTTTAGTCAAGAAACAACAATAATGGAGGATTTCAACATGAACTAGCAGCTTCTCGGAAAATTCTTCCTATTTTTATTAACCTCCACGGTTTGTCAAATTATACAATCCCCTACCAGATTTGACAAACATAGCAAAAAAGAATCACTCCTAGACTAAACACAAACAGTCTCTCTGCCACCAATCTGGCTGTCTCCCTGACAGTCTAAGTAGTCACCTACCCACTTACCTTCTTTGGTACCGTATTTGCCCTACTAAAAATATAATTTACAAACTTGTCCACAACTAAAGACATTTCTCTCCTGAAGTCTTTAAATCCCTCCTGCAACAATGTGACTGATTCCCTTTAAAACATTTGCACCTTGACTTGTTCAATACTTCAATGACAAATTCCTCAATAACCTAAGCAACCTAGCTCCCTTTAGAAAGGCCCGTTCTAACTCCAAGCACATACCATGACTTACCAATGACACCAAGCAGCTCCTCAGAGACACAGCCTGGTCCCTACACCACAAGACCAAAAATCAAGACACCCTTCTTACCTACTGTCAACTACGCAATCTTGCCAAAAAACAAAAATCGGGCACGACAAAAAGCTATACTATACAACAATGCAACAAAAACACCAAAACAATCCCCAGAAATTGTTTAAAGTCTAGAAAGATCACAACCCCAACTCCAACCACAACAAATTCCACAGACAGCATTGTCTCACTATTTAATTCACACTTCTTCACTCTATACTCTCCCTAGTAAAAACAGCAAGACCCCTGTATCTATTTCTAATAAATTAGACAGGACCCTCAAAATTCCTTTTCAATTAAACAAATACAAAATAATACCATCAAAACACATATTTCCAAACTTAAGTCCTCTTCCCTCACAGTTCACCAACTCTCAAATGAATTTCTAAAACTAGCAGCAGATGCCATCTCCTACCCTACATCTCTCCTAATAAACTGTTCCACTGCTGGGCAGTACATCTCCAAACTCTGAAAAATCTCTTGTATCATCCCTCTTCACAAAGGCGGCTCCCCTTGAATTCTCAAACTATAGGCCAATTGTCTTCCTCCCATAGCCAAGATTATTGAAAAATGCATATGCAGACAACTCCTTGACTATCTACCAAGCAATAATCTATCTGCATCTCAACATGGCTTCAGACCTAAACACAGTATAACCACTGCCCTTGTTAGTTTTACAAACTCAACCAGCTTAGAAATTACAACCATCTCATCTATCTTTCTTGATTTGTCTAAGGCCTTTGATACAGTATCCCACCAAAAGCTAATAAATGAGCTAGCTTCCTTAAACCTAACCCAGCCAGCCATCTTCTGGTTTCTCAACTACTTAACTGACCGCCAACAGGCAGTTAAGTGGCAAAATGAACTTTCCACCCTATCACCGGTCTCAGTAGGAGTACCCCAAGGCTCAATTTTCAATCCATTGCTCTTCACCATATTCACCAACAGGCTCAACACAGCCGCCCAGCAGGCAACCATCATTCAATACTCCGGCTTCTCCCTCATCTGTTCAGCTCCCTTCCTACCAGAACTCCTACAAACACAACCCAACAATCTTTCCAAGACAATGAAAAATGCCTCTCAGACTCTCAACTCATACTCAATCCCAATAAAACAAAGCTTATGCTCTTCACTAAATAGCAAAGTTCCTGATAACTCCCCCCCCCCTTCACTAACTACTCAGCCAATAAAACTAAAACTGAACCTATTCAGCACACCAAACTCCTTGGAGTCACAATTGACAACAACCTCAAATTTGACAAACATCTCACTGTAACTATCACAAAAGGTTCACATTAAGATAGGCTCACTACAGAGTCAATTAGTACCAACAGAGGCCACTAGACATTACACAGCTAGAACTCGTCTACTCTCTACCCTTCTGTATGCCTCACCAATATTCACTAATCTCAGAAAATCAAATTTAAACAAACTGGAGTCCTGCTATAACAAAATTGCAAGATTCGCTACTAACATCCCTTACCAATCATATCGCTGCACAGCACTTCAAAACTAAATAAAAATAAATACATCAGACTGAACTACCCAACCTCCTATCCCTCAAGCAACTAATTTTCATTAATTTCATCTTCCACCATCCAGACAATTGTCCAGCACTCAAGACTATACTGCATCCCTACTCAAATGGCAGGCCACTACGATCCTCCAGATAGTAACCTGGCCTTTGACCATCACGTGTCTACAGTGGTGAGGAAACCATTCTATGTTGAGCAACTTATAAACAAAGATGTGGCATCCAAGTCCAAGAAAGTCATTGTTTCCCTATATTCGGCATTCATCAGACCTATCATTGAGTACAATGCCCCCTTTGGATATGCCTGGTTAGGTACATACCAACAGGAACATTCACAGAGATTCCTCATTAAAAAGAATGCAGGGCATAAGTAAGATGTCCTATGCAGACCGCTTCAAGTCCCTATCCCTGTATTCTGTCGCCTACAGGCTTTTGAGAGGAGATCTATGCCTGGCATTCAGGACATTGTCAGACCCCACTATGATGGATCCTCCTGCATATCTACAAAACAAACACCAGAATTACCTATTCTACAGACTTAAACCTTGCCCGTGATATAAACAGGACCTGCTGGAGAGATAGGTATATATCCCACAGACTACCTAGTCTATGGAATAGGCTCACCATCCATGTGAAACAGAGTTCATCCCTTACCTAATTCAAGTGCAACTTGGACAACTGGATGGGAAACCGGAAATTCATCCTTGATTTGGCACCTATGTCTCTAATGGACACAAGTAACCTGTAAATGGTTCATCTCTCAGGCTCGTGCTTACACTTAACAAGGGTATCAGAACTGGTCAGAGATTTAGGATGCATGGCTAGGGTTAAAAAGGCCCTTGTGGTTGTTGGTAAACACCTATGAACCAACAAACTACTACTCAAAGTAACTAAATCTAATGATTGTTATTGCAATTCTCTATTCTCCCACTAAATATCCAAGTCTTGGAATTCCAAGTCTCAGACAATACTAAATTCTAGCAACACATCCAGATTTAAACTACTAAAGGAATATCTAACTAAAACTGGCTTTGCTCCTGCATTAATCCAGGCTGATCATTCTTGTCCCTTCCTTGTTCTTACAACCAAAATATCTTTTTCCTTACTAAATTCTAACAAACAAACTATCCCTTCTCTCACGGAATTCCATTTTCTCTCTACCTATCTCAAGCTCACTACTGCTCCTATTTATATCCGCCTATCTCAAGCTTCCTACAGGTTTCATTATATTCCCTCCTTGTACTTCACCTCAATACTGCCTTAGCTATCACTGTTAACAAGTAACACTAGCATAGCAACAGAAAGCCATAATCTTGTTTGTACCATACATGTATCTCAAATATTTACCACCAAAACCACAATACTGATCTACTAATCAGTCATTTCTCTATGATGGCACAAGCTATTTCATGCTAGTTTGTTAGCTTTCTTTTTTTCCACTTTATATTGCCCTCTCAATTTTTATCGTTTATGCATAAACTATTTACTACCTATACATACCAAAGTTATGTATTCTTGATTATTATCCATTTTTTTCTATTGTTTGTAATGTGTTTTTGTAATGGAGCTTTTCTTCCTGGGCCTCTGCTGAAAAAGGGCCACTAGACCAGTCGGACATCTCCGGTAAACAAATGTAAAATAAATAAATTTTGGAGATGCATCTGTCCATTAGTAGTACATGAGGCAGTCCTTGCGTAAAATTTTCTGTTTCCCATCTATAGATCCAAGCTGTGGTTGAGTATGGAGAAGCATGAGCTTTGTTTTATGTGGATGGGGAGTCTGTGCCACAGCAGCAGTATCCTCTGCGAGATACAACTGTTACTCCAAACTGTTCTCTTGATGTTGCAGAAGGGATTTAGATCACTAGACAGCTTATTTCTGATGCTATTTGACCTACTGATGTGCAGTAAATCCATTAGTATTGGGATGGAAGATGCATTGTATGCCAAACACAGGTAATCTCTTAGCAGTCTGTAGGATACAAAAGTCAGTCCATGTAGGCCATATTTAGGCCTTGCATCAGTTTAGTAAGGCATCCCTGTAGATGTTGCATGTGCATGGACAGATGTATGACAAAGGGAAATAAATTCAATTAAATAATCCTTTAATTGCTGAAGTCTGATAGCATTCCCCATTTGAGTCCTTAACCAATCTCCTTTGCTCTAATATCTCATGTAATTTAGTAATGTACCTCCTAGATTTACTATCTTTGTCCTTGGCAACCTTTTTCATGAAATCTGCTACAGAACTTCTGAATTCATCCCAGATAGATGAGAATGAAGGGGATAGCATCCTATCTAATCCCTGCCACTAAAATTCTGAACTCCTTTCTTCTCCCTCAGACATGAACATATTTACCCTCTAAAATCATAGCACATTATCCTGGTTAAAATGACCCACAAAGGAGCAGCACAGCATAATTCGAAAGAGCAACTTGATATGTGGCTACATTTTGGGCCATAAAGGTATGCTCCTTTGTTATCAAGTTTTTATCTATTCAAGAAAATGAGAAACTAATATGTTTAATGTGTAAGAGGGTACATGACCCTGTACACATCTACATACGTCTCATCTCCTTGCTCATTATGAGCCACTCAGTAAACGTACTCAGCTCTCGGGATACCTAGACCTTAGACCAGAATGAACCCCATCAGTAGCAAACACTGTATTCCAATCACCTGCCCATAGAGCCCATTCCTCTTGAAATGCCATCTACTCATTCAGTATATGTAGTCTAAGTCCATGCCCTGGTGTTGGTACAGGTTAAATAAGCCCTTTTAATAAAGCAAACCTAGCCTCGGAGACAGTCCTAACATCTAGATGCCTTTGAGTATAGTAGTTACCCCCAACCCCCCCCCATATGTGGTATATCGCCCTAATCGATAACCATATTAACTAGCAATTGATGGCCTTCGTAGATGCATCTCTTGGAAACAAAATGACAGGGAGTCTGTCCTAACATAAGCAAACATTTTAGATAGTTTTACCAATCCCTCCACTGACATTCCAGGAGAATATGTACTGTTTCATTGCTGCAGTTGCAGAGAAGCACCATCATGAAGCCACCCAGATCAGGAGATTAACATGGGGTCATAACTTGCATACTAAATTTATAGTCAAGAGATAAAGTAAAATGAAACAACTCGAATACTAAATCAAAAATCTTACAGGTTATGCTAACCTTTGTACACATAGGGACTGTGTTAGCCAACAAACCTAAGACTGCTGTTAGATTTGTTGGCTAACAGCAGCCTAAGACTTTTGTCAAAGTACTATAACACTACTCTGCACATAGTAATATAGGAACAACATATAAAGAACACAAACTATAGATCTGCAAAGATGCAATCTATGATAAATATAAACATGCCAACTATTTATAGATAGAGTATTCTCCTCCCTCAGAGGACAGGTAAATACCTCTGTTTGGACAGGAATACAGAATGGGAGCAAGCAACCACAGTGGATGTATCTGGGTACAAACACAATGAAAAAGTCTCCCACATTACCAACTTAACACCTTTATTCAATCACTTAAAACATAGGCAAACATCCATTTATATAAAGAAAACCAACCATATTAATGCGTTCCCAGATACAAACATTATACATCACATGTATTATTTTGTATGTCATCAGTCCAATATTACATGCATTGCTCAATTCCTGCCTCCTGCAAAACATTATTCTGCATGTACCGTTCCAATAATTTACATTTTTATAAGTAATTTACTCCTACTCTTTTCTAAATATCCCACTTCCAGGTCTTGTATCTCTGTTACAATATTAAGTACTTCAAAATACAGTTGGTTTAGTATTCTGATTTACATTTTCTACTAATTGCTTTTTGGCAGGCACCAGAATTAAATTAAGACCTTGTTATGTCTAGGCAATTTAGATCCTGTATCCCACCCCAAAAATAATTTCCTTAGTTACACCCATTTGCTCACCAAATATTTCTGACAGAGTACTCTAAGGAATTTTTAAAGTCTGTCAACTCATTACACTCCACAAATATACGTTCCTAGTTACCACCTTTCTTCCACATCACACCCCCAACATTTGCCATCTACCTGAAGAAAAATTCTTTGGAATCTGCTTGAGGTAAAAAAAAAAAAAAAAAAACTAAGCAAACACTTTCAATCAAAAATCCTAAATCTTCTAGACTTTGTTGCATATTTGGGAGTCATGTATGTGTCTTCCCATTGCTTCCCTGTGAACTGTTTCTCCAATCTCTCTTCCCAATTTTTTCTAAACTTCTTCGATTCCTATAGCTACTGTGCAATATTTTATATGCCCTACTAAATTACCCATTTAGCAGCAGCTTCTGTTCTAGAGTCAATTAAAACTTTTACCAGATCAGGTCTTTTTACTGCGGTGGTGATGGTGCTGCGGTAGCGTTGTCGCCTCACAGTTAGATGTTGCCCGTTCGATTCTCAGTTAGAGCGTCTTCTGTGTAGCGACATGCGTGAATGGGCGTTCCTTCGTTGAATGTTGTGCATTAGGCCCAGCAAGCCAGTACGTAAAAATCTACTGCCAATCATTAGCGGACTGGAGTTCCGCTGTGGCGACCCCTAACCGGGAAAAGCCGAAAGAAACAAACAAACCAGATCAGGTCTTTTACCAATGATTCCACCATCCCTTTCTCTTTGCCTACACTCTGATATCAGCTCCTGATGGTGAAGGTCTAGCCTGCAGTCTAAATGTTTTCTTTGCCAATTCCCAACCTATTACCTTTCCCTCTCTAGTTCTTTGTTTCCAATACCTTGCTTCCTCTGCTAGATTTCTCCAGTAAATTCCAATACCTTCTTGCCTATTCTGTGTACCCCTAACTGCAGTCATATTTCTCCAGTTCTTTTGGATTTCTAATACCATGACAGGAATGGTCCACATTCCTAAATCAAAGTATGATTACATTTCATGAAATTAGTATTGTTTCAATCTTTGATGTTTGCCAAAAGTGTTGTTCGCAGTACTCGCAATGTGCCAGGTAATGATGCCTTCAGCAATTCATATGGAGTTACAAGTATTGGTAACATATCTAAGTAGGATTGTAAATTCTTTTTTATAAGATCCATTGCTCCTACTACTATTGGAACTGTCTGGGAATCCTTCCACATTGCCCTTATAGCTGCATGAAAAACCTGGTATTTTGACTTTGTCTCTCTCTATACACAAGACACTATAGTCAATGGCTTTAGCAATTTCACTGCTTAATGCTACTTTTGTCTTCTTTTCATGGACTACTGTCTCTGGTTTTCTCACATCTATTTTCTGAACTGTCGGTAATGGGTGATCCCATGCAATATAAACTTCATAATTTTCTATAATGCTTTGCGACTCATGTTTCCAATGTTTTTCAGCTACTTCAACATTATAATGTTTGCACAATCCCCAATACAACAATCTTGCCTTTCAGTATACAGTCCTTCTGCCACTAGTGCATCACAACCAGCATGAAGATGTGCAACTGTTTCCAATTTTGTCTTACAAAACCTACATTTGCCTGCTTCTCCCACATGTTCAATGGACTCTGTAAACCAGAGTGCAAGTCGTCCACTATCTTGGGCTGCCAAAATTAACCTTTCGTCTTTTAGTTTAAATTCACCTCTCCTTAACCATTCCTGTGTTCGATCCAGATCAAAACAAGGTTATTTCCAAGAGTTTTTCTATACTTGCAACTATATGTATGCATTTTCCACATTTCTGGCCTTCTCATCTGATCCTTCACCTTATATTCTTTGTTTTTTGGAACATTCAGTTGCTGCCTGATTTTTATCTACCTCTGGTTTGATTTCCCCTCCAATTTAACAGATACCCTTCTGCTAACTTAGCAGGGAAGCCATCTTAGACTTGCTCTCCTCATGTTTCAAAACTTTCACTACATCTGGGTTTTGTGATGTCAGCAGACATGTATGCAAGTATTACGGCTGCAGATCTGTACATGTAACCAATTTCGAAGAGACCCATACCTCCTTCAGAAAAGGTAATATATAGTCTTGGTATACATTGATTTTTATAAATCATTTGATAAGCATGATGCATCCTTCTTGTTTTCCTGTCCAACTAATTCATCACCTTTTGGGGCTAGTCAATTACTCCAAAACCAAGTTAGGACAGGAAGAGTATCGGTTTATAGCTTGGACTTTGTTCCTAGATGTCAGCACTGTTTTCAGTATTACTTTTAGTATTCTAAAATATTCTGTATCAAGTTTTATTCACATTTGTTCACGTTTTACTGTTAATCCTTCATCAATTCCCAAATATTTATATACTCCCTCTTGCTCAAGTTCTTTTATATCGCATTCCTGTCCCAGCTTAATGTTTTCTTGGTGCTGCAGCATTCCTGCTTTAAAAGTCACTTTTGCACATTTATCAAGACCAAATAGCATTCTTATATCATCTGAAAATGTTTTCACCACTTGCAGCTGTGCTTTCAGATCCTTATCTGATGAACTATACAGTTTTAGATCATCCAAAAAAAGAGAAATCTTTACACTTTGTTGTTTTCTGTGAGCCAAATTGTAGCCATGACGTAAATCTGTTAAGTATACAGCTTAATAAGTTACGGGCAAGACAAAAGAGCAGCAGTGACAGTCACCCTGGAATATCCCCCTTTAAATTCTCATCTCTGGAACAATAATTTGTCCTTTATTATGGCTTAACTGCAAAGGGATCTGCCACTGTTTCATCATTGCTGTACTGTAACTGATCAGTGTAGGCTGCATCTTATACATTATTAAGCACTCTTATCCATGAATGTAGAATGCTGTCAAATGCTTTTTTGTAGTCTATCCATCCTCTTTTTTATAGTTCTCCATTATGACTTTATTTAACAAATGATCCTTTGTTACATATGGCTTTCTTTTGTTACCCTTTTGTTCTAATGCCATGACTAACTTTTCTCCTAAATGACTATAAGCTCGGTCAGCATCAATTCCAGTGTATAGTTAAATATGTCGTTGGAAGGCAAGTTATTGGCCTACAGCTTTTAGGATAGCTTGCAGATTCACTTTCAAGTAGGAATATTGTTTTTTTCCTTCTGCTAACCAGGTTGGTGCCTATTCGGGGTGAGCATGCAAATCATTCTTACTCATGGCTAAATCTTCATGCAAAGAGGTTAATACTTTTAGCCAGAAGCTAGGTACTGCATCTGGGCCTGGGGTTTTCCAATTAAGAGCTTTTCTTAACTTGGTTTCAATCTCTGTGGCTGTTTCATCCCATTTCGTATCCTATACATTTAAACTTTTTATTCTTTCTTTTAATTCTTCTATAAATGCTGCATCTTTGTTATGTTCCACAAGATCTTCATAGATATTTCTCCAAAATGTATCTATTTTTTCTCCTTTTTTGGTGGGGTTTCAATTCCTTTTGCCTTGTTTCCCAGTTCTCTAAAAAAAACTTTATGGATCATCAACAAGTTGCTTATTTTGTTCTTTTCCTTTATATTTATCTGCATAACTTCTAAGTTTTTCTGCCTGTGCTGATATTTTTGTTTATTTGCAATTGTGCACAATAAATTCTGATCTGTTCTGATACTTTGTATTGCTTGTATCACATCTATCTTTCTCAGTATTTTTGTTGATCTGTTCCCACTTTTATACTCGGTTCTAACAGCGACACTTCTTGTATTAACTGCTTTATAGTTTTCTCTGATTGATACGTCCATGACGGCATTTGATTTCTCCCCCTCCTTTCCCTTACTGACCTGCATTTTTTGTGATAAGACTTCATCTGTTACTAATTTAGCTGCCCAGTAATATATCCTATTTACCTCTGTTATATCCCATAATTATCTATGAATGTTCCTAATTATGGTGCTAATTTGTTTCATCAAGCTTTTAACTTTTTTGGGTTTTATTGACTTTCTGTAGTCCATTTCTTTCATTGATCTTAATAGGTCTGTTCATCTCTATTAAATCAAGCAACTCTTCTCTTAGATCATTTTCTTCTAAACTGAGGGCACATTCTTTGTTGTCCATTTTCTGTGGGCACATTCTTTGTTGTCCATTTTCTGTGGGCAATCTACAGAAAGTTCCAGAGCATCTTCCTGTGCCATATTCTCTTCACTTTCATCCTGTGTCATCTGTTGCTCTTTTATATGGGAACTCATTGGCCCATCACTGCACAATACTGACTGCATAACAGTTTCCACAGTTTCCTGTTCCTTCCCTTCCTGTGCAACTCCAACTGAACTTTTGTACTGGATTCCTATGGAAGACACCAAAGAAACTTTATATGGCAACTGATCAGATGTTTCCCACTCCACTGATTTCTCCTTAATTTGGGTATCCATTGCTCTATCCTGCTGTGATGTTATCAGAGTTAGATTTTCTACACTAAATCATTCACTTCACAGGTAATCCATAAACTCCATTTCTATTATTTTAAAAGCTCCATTATTAATCCTCTTTTCTACATTTCCACTTTGTTTTCTTATTTTTTTGTATTGTAAAATTTTCCACATCCAGATGCCTTTGCTTATATTTCTCTTCAAATATCTTTGGTACTGCTCTTTTTGTATTAGTTAGTTTTATTTTTTCCTTTGCATAAATATTGCACCATATTAAATCTCCTTCTTTACCATGTCCATATTTCTTCTTCAAAGGTCTCCTGCTCCTCCTTACTTGACTCATTTGTTCCATCATACTGTGAAGTGGCCTCTGAAAGACGTGTGAATGGGCGTGCCTTCGCTGAAGGTTGGGCGTCGGGCTGGCAACTCGGCACTATAAAAATCGACTGCCAATCATCAGCGGACCGGAGTTCCGCTGTGGCAACCCCTAACCGGGAAAAGCTGAAAAGACAAACAAATAATACTGTGATATAACCTGTGTTAGACATTCTACACTAAATCCTTCAGTTCGCAGCTATTCCTTAATTTCAGCTTCTATTCTTTAATTTCTACTTTACTAATCTTCTGTTCTACATTCACTCTTTGTGACCTTATTTTTGTCTTGTGAAAGTCTTAATGCCTTTGCCTGTATTTCTCTTCAAATATCTTTGGAGCTGTTTTTTTTTCTTTTGTACTGATTAATTTAGCCTTCTCCTTTGCATAAATATTACACCACATCAGATCTCTTTCATTCCCATGTCCATTTTTTTTATACCTTTCAAAAATCTCTAGATTTTCTTCTTTATATTTTTACACTTCCTCAGTCACTGCTTTTTCCAAATGGCCCAAGGTTTCTTGGTCTATATAATGTTTTTAATAAATCTGTTGCGTTAATGAATACAGTTTTTTTTATTTGAAGCGTTTGACAGGTTTTCTTATGCTAGTATTTTTCGTCCTTATAATTTCCCTCAATCTTTTTGTATACCTTGTGTGTGGAAAACTTGGGCTTCTTGCATAACAGTAATACATAACTTCTTTCTTATCCTCAACAGTCCACTCTGTCATCTTTATTGCTCTTTTTTGACCTATTAGTTTTTTGTGAACTACTACTTCCTTCTACAACATGGGTGCCATCCTCCCCCATGAGGATGGCCTACCTCATTGTACAAGGAATGTCTCTGTGTCTTGAGGATTCTACACTGCCATTTTATCCAGTCCTGGCACCAGAGTGCCTACCAGGACTGGGCACTTTTTTGTCCTGGATCTTGTACACCCAGCGTTTTATTTTTTTAACCTACTTCTGCCCTTGATATATGCTATACAAAATACAAGTTAATATATCAATGTCCTCTTAGTGAAATTTTGTGAAAAACAGGGTCTACCTTGTGAATGCACTCACCAAGACTTGAGGATGAATTCAGTTCCAGAAATACTACTCTACTTTGCTTGCTAATTTATCATCTCTCCATTTGGACCCTGGCTGCTATTATTTTTCTTAAGATCCTCACATTACTCATCTTGTACCAAATAAATTCCTGGTCATTTTTCTTTCTTTTTTAATCCCAAAAATAACAGTTTAATCTAGAATAGAATGCAATGAAAGACCACAAGGCAATAAAATCCAGGATATTAACCCAAACTGGATATAAAGACATTGTTTACTATCCAGCTCTGTTTACATACTAAAGGGTCGAGCTACTATGATAGCTTACACCAAGTCTTCCTCCAGAGTATTCCCAAAGACAGATTTTGGTTTAGCGTTATCATGAGTATTGAATGCCTGAAGCTATCATGACTATAGAATGCCTGAAGGCCAAATCCTTAGGAGAAAAATAAAGTATCTGCAAATTAAGTACACATATAAATGGGTTAGAAAAGATGTCCACTAGTTGAATTCAACCTTCACATTTGATTTGGCTGTTGTGGAATAGACAGACAGCAAATAACGCCCACTGCCCAATCATTACCTTTTTAAACAATGAAAATTGCTTCAACAAATCACACTGCCTCACCATGGATTGGTTGCGGACTCTGTCTGCTGACAGGTAATGGGGAGGTGCTTCAACACTTGGCTCCACAATAAGCAACTGCTGCAAATTTTGCACAGTTTCAGCTGCCGAGTTAAAAGCCAGTGATCCCCTGGAAAAAAATCTATACACAGGACTAGATACAACAGCTTAAATCTTCATTTTACTTGCTCATGCAGCCTGATCATACTCACCATCTGGAAGGCAAACTTTTTGACCCCTTTGACCTTGCCTAGTAAACACAGAACAGAAACAAAATTGTGCTTTAATTTAAAGGCTGCAAAACAAAATACAACTTGTCTTTTGGGGTGTGTGTATGTGAGTGTCTGCGCTCATGTGTTTACGCATGCGGCACATGCAAGTTCTGAGATAAAAAAATACCCTAAGTGCTCTTTCAATGTACATTTGGTCTTCTGGGATACCAGACCACTCTGAGAGATGAGTCTGAATACAAGGCTTGCAGTATTTCCCTTCTCTCTCTCTGGGACCAGTGATGATCTAATGTTTTTCCATTTACTCTGGTCTTCTTAATCCATTAGTTTTAACACATGTTCCATTTTGTCGGTTATCCAACTTCTGTTGCATCTCTCATTTTCTTATCCATCTTGGTCAAATGATCATAGTGAACCGTAACAGCCTCTTCAATGTAATTTAGATTGCCATATGCTTTTGCAATAAAATTACATAAGCACGAGTTCATCTTTTGTATTTTTGTAGCCAACAGCTCACATTTTTGACTCATTTAGTAAACGAGACTCCAGCCAGTTCTCCTGAAGTTTAGTATTTCTCCATCCCAAGTTGATTCAATGTTAATTCCAAAATTCCAAATTACATCAGGCAGTGCCCCTCACCAACACTCTTCAAGAGAAACCTTGACGAGTGGATGGGTAACAGAAAATACACCCCTGGGATCACTTCATTGGCTCTGCTTGACAGAGGATCAGTTAATTAATCAATGGGGCGACAAAAGCCGACACTCTGGCTAGGCTTATAAATGCCCTTGGGCAAATAGCCTAGTACCTACCTGTGAACCTATGAATAGTATTGCCATGAAAAATATCCAAAATATAGAAACATAAAATATGGAAAAACTAAAAATAATTTTGTAGGGGGTAAGCCTACCTGTAGCCCCCACATCCTCTGCTACTTACATATATCAACTCCAAGTTCACAATATAGTGGGAAAGGGCATGTACCCTTGCCTGTTATAATACTGATTTTGTCAATATTTTGTGTCTTAGATATTTTTTCGGTTCATAATATTAGCACATCAATTTAGGTACATCCATATAAAATATCCATTACATGTATGCATGTGTTTATATTTATATTTGTGTGCGTATATATACATATACACACAGAGTCTACATTAAGTTACCAAGTTGTACTTAACTGATGATGCTAAATAGCAAAACTATTCAATCAAACTAGTAATTACAGCTCCTCAAGATAAAAAAAAAAAAAAAAAAAAAGAAAAGAAAAAACAAGACTTTTTTCCTCAGGGGAATATGCCTCCTGCACCACACAACAGTGCAGAAAGACAAATCCCTAATCCCACTTTGTGACATCTTGCACAGAAAACACACAGCGCTGGAATGCTCATCGGCAAAATAGATGTCAAAATCTTCTTACCTCCAACATGGAAAGATAAAGGAAACATGCTACCAGAAGTAATACATATATAATGCCATCATTTTTCATTATGTTATACAACATTTCTTGCTTAACAGAAGCACTATTTTAAAACTGATGAGATATAAATGTATTCATATGTATCTGTGTATATATTATACACAGACAGACATACTTGCACATATACTGTACAAAAGAACCAAAAAAGTGTATTAAAATCGAAGACCAGAACAATTGTTAATACAATTCCTACTGCAGAAAAAAATCAAAAAGAAAGAACGTATTAAACAGGCACAAAAAAGTTAAAATATCACATAGTCATATTTGAACAACATCCATATTTTGATTATTCACATTCATTCTTTATTAAGAATGGATTATATGCATGTTTTACTCGCACAAGAATTTTTACTCGCACAAGAATTTCACACCACAGCTTCAATAACAACAAATATGAAATTTGTCCCTGAATGTATTAATGTATGCTTAGTGCACTTCTCTTTTTCCAACAATCACTACTCACATAAGCAGAAATACATTCCTTAAAGGTTCTGGTGGCCTGTTCCATAATGTGCCTTTACTCAGACAAACCTGATAATTACAGGTGATCAAAAGCCTGATATGGAAGGGTATACTAGAACTGCTAGTAATGAAAATATCTCTTCTAAGACTAGAGAGAGACATTTGATAACTACCACATTCTCCATTACCTCTAAAGGTGCCAATATTTTGGTTCACTTCTTAGGGTCACATTCAGTCTTAGGTTTATTAAAATATTGAAACAAGTTTTTATGCCTTCAAAAACTGAACTTAACAGGAACTTACAGCTTGAATTCAGGAATTTAGGAGGCGTTCAGACCAATGTTTATGAACCAAGTAGTACTGGAACCATAAGAAGGATCAGTCTAATCAAATCAGTATTCCTTGCACCATGCCTACCTGAATATTGTAATAACTATGTAAAACTCGTGACACACTACTGTTTCAGTTTCCAGTAATTCTGGACAAAAATACTCCATGTTCAAATCTATGAATCAATGCGGAGAAAAAAATATATATTTATTGAGATAATCAACACAGGAGCATTGTTTAGCACTGGTCTAAACAAACAAATGATTTTTGTGTGATATTTAACATTTTTTTTTTTTTTGTGCTTGCTCAATTCATTCCTTCATTTTTGATTTCTTGCAGTAGGAATTATTTTAATTATCCTGCTTTTTGATTTAATAAATGTGTTTTTTTTTTTTTTTAATGCAGTATGTGAATTTATTAGCGATGTTGTAGAAAAGTACATCCCCAGGTACACAGTAGCAAATCCCACCTAAATCCCACCCAACACCCCCTGACGTGTTTGAATATGGAATACTGAAGAAACAGCACTGTAACTCCCAAGTATTTTCTTCTTCGTTTTTGCAGGGGGGCAAGCTCCCCTGCATCCCCCACACCCCCTGCAAATTAAATATACCAACTCCAAGATCACACTACATAGAGGAAAAGGGTAAACTTCCAATCTGCTGTGTTCCGCGGCAAACTGTCACTGTCAGATGTGCACAGCAGTCAATCATGGTTCATTTGCACACAACATCTCGGCCATTTGGCATGTCAATCACACAAGCCACACCCACTTCTGTGCAGATCAACCTGGGAGGTTCTGTTCTACAACAATGCCAGTTTATTGTTTTCAAGTACCTGACTTCTGGTGTCATTTGCCTCAAGTTTTCTCTGTGCACGGATTTTGATTTTTTGGAATCCTGTGCGCTTTCCTGGTATTGAATTTCATTTTGTTTTTTTGAGTGCTGGATTATTTAATGGAAATGTTTTAAATTACTTAAACATTCTGCAAGGTCTGATTGCATTTGGAATTGAATTTTCAGCATATATCTCAACATTTTTCTGCCTATTCTTGGAGCTGATGAAGAAATTGCCCATTTTGTTTTACTGGGGAACGATTTTTTCCTGTGACACAGAATAGTGTTAAATCCCTTATGGACCCCTGTGACAAGTTTAAAAATGGATATTAGTGACTTGTGTCACTTTTACTCTCCTCACTTCTTCTACAAGGAAACTTAGGTCAGCTGCATGGAATATAAAGTCTTTTAAAGCTTACCTTGGGTCTAATGTTACCTTGTACTCAGAAGTAGGCGATTATGACCCCATCCCTCTGTCCAGCTACTGTCTGAACATTATAAACATATTAAGGGGGCAGTTAAGAGACTCAATTCAAAGAATATCAGGACTTGGACTTAGTTTCCATTTTTTCATCTGATAAACTCACTAAATAAAAACCTCAAACTGTGTAACAGTAATATTAATACACCTGAACACATTAAAACCAGAAACTGTAATGAATATAACAAGGATCATCAGAATGGAAATGTTTACTCTTGGTGTAAGAAATGTATAGTGGCCTTTAATTTGGGTGCAGAACCTGCTAGGAAAGAAACGAAAATGTGGTTCCTGTGGGGAAAAAAAAATGCTTAAGATCAAGTAACTCGCCCACTTCTGACAATTTCATCAAGGGTGATTCGTCAGTCACAGATCGAGAATTAGAGTCTGGATCCGAACCAATGGACAAGGTTCATCCTTCTAAATGCAGCAATGGTTCACTTGCTTTAAACATGATCAACATACAGGAGATGGGCAGGGGTGGAGGCACAGAGGGAACAGAAAACATATCTAGATATACAGATGGCTTTGCAGAATGCAATTAATGTATGCAAGAAAACAATAATAATAATAATAATAATAATAATTTGGTTATTCTAACCAGCACTTGAGTGAAAATGAAATAATGCTTTTGAATTAAGACTTGAGTTTTGTGCCCACCAATGTTGCTTCTTAAAAAAGAAGTTCTGTTCCATCTGTGTTGTCAACCTTCACTTATCCTTGACTGAGCTCGGTGCCGTATCTCAGAACCGACTTAGCCGTTATTCCAGCTTGCCCCTTCCAAAAACTCTTGAGCTTAGCACTACCCATAATGCTCCTCTCAATATTACCTCAAATCAAGTCCGCATAAAATAGTGACAGACAGTAAATGACAGAGGAGACACCATATCTTTAATCACAGAGGAACAATCCAGTGCAAAGGGACAAATCTGTTCCACCAAGAAACCCAAAAAGCTTGGGGGGGATTGTCAAGGATAAGTGAAGATCGACAACACAGATGGAACATTATAGTAAGACATAACTTCTTTATATGATGCTGTCAATCTTCACTTAATCCTTGACTGTGGGACAGAGTCCCCGGCTACTGAAATCTTGGTAGGTCTCACGGAAAGAAAGGATGCTCGAGCCCTAGAGACTAAATCCAACTTGTAATGAATAATAAAGGTATGTGGGGATGCCCAGGTAGCCACTGCACATATATCATCTTAAGAGGCTCTGACATGGAAGACTGCAGAAGTGGCTATTGCTCTTGTCAAATGTGCTTTTACAGGTATCGACAGCTGCACTTTCCTTTTGTTATAAATTAAAATTATGCACTCTTTAAGCCATTTAGCCAGAGTAACCTTAGAAACTGGTTTGCGCAGAGAAGCAAAAGAGAATGAAACAAATAACTGATCAGATTTTCTAAATTCCGTTGTTCTATGAAGATAAAAATGTAATTGTCTGAACATCTAGTAAATGCAGACAATATTTCCCTTTGTTGGAAAATTTGGGGAAAAATACTAGAAGTTGTACAGCCTGACTGATACTAGAGTCAGACACTACGTTCGGTAAAAAGGAAGGATTTGTTCGTAGAGAAATCCAGTCCTTATGAAAAATTAGGAAAGGAAGCTTTCAAGATGAGGCCTGTAACTCAGATATTCGTCTAGCAGAAGTAATAGTAACTAAAAATAATGTTTTCCAAGATAAATACTTCAAATTGGAACTTGTGGATGGTATAAAGGGGGAATTGGAGATTGTAACACTAGATTCAAGTCCCATGGAGTAGAAGGATCCTTATATGGAAGTCTCAGCAATGAAGTTCTTTTTAAAAAGGCTTTACAAAGTTTGTGTGACATTAACGCTATATCATTGAGATCATTATGAAAATTTGAAATTATAGCTAGATGACCTCATATAGTTGAAGATGCTCTCGCCTAAAAAAGTGATGCTAAAAATTCTAAGACTTTATGAATGGGTGAAGAATACGAGTCAAAATTGCTGTCTGTAGCCCATTTTGTAAATTTTTGACACTTGTATAATCGTCTTGTTAAAGGTGATCTAAAATAATTTGGTTATCTGGGGCAGTAAGGCTAGTATAATTGGCAATCACTGGAACTGGAGAAGCCACGCAGTGAGCTTGAGATTCTGGAGATTCACATGAATGAATCCCTCTGGATGGGACAACAAGTCTGGAGCTTCGTCCAAGGTTCCTGAATTAGGTGAGGCCACAGAAAGGGAAACCATATCTGTCGAAGTTAGAATGGAGCAATGAGAACTATCTTGTTCTTTGACCTGTTGGCTTTCTTCAGAAATTGGGGGAAAGGCATACAGTAGACTGGGGGGTCCCAATTGTGGAAAAGAGGATCGCTCAGTGACTCCCCCAGAGGGGGGGGGGGTCAGGGCGAATTAGCTGCTGCATTTGTTGTTCAGAGGGGATACAAAGAGATCACAGCAGGGATGACCCCATCGATGGAATATCCTTTCCACCACAAAGGGCTAAGAGATCACTTGTGAGGCATTAGGATGCTCCTAATCAATTTGTCTGCAATTGCACTGGAGCTCCCTGCAATAAGCATTGCAACTAGAAAGCGGTCAGGTGAAATTGCCCATTGCCAAACTCTGACAGCTTCACAACAAAGAGGATAAGATCTGTTTCCCACTTGTTTGTTGATGTACCAAACCACTGACATGTTGTCTATTTGGATTGCAATCGTTCCCAAGAGGAAGTTTCTTGGAATACTTGCAACGCTAGGAGCACTGCCCTCATCTCCAGAACACTGATGTGAAAATTGGCCTCCAACTGGGAGCAAATGCCTTGGCCGGTCTTTCCCAGATAAATCCCCCCACCCTATCTGGGATGCATCCATGGTCACTATGGCTTGGGGTTATGGAGGGACAAAGTGACAGCCCAGTAGAACGTCGTTGGATTGGAGCCACTGACTCAGGTCCTTTTTGCATAAACAGGTGATCCGAATCTGATGAGACATTGGTTGTGTCATTAATAACAATTGTGATGCCAAGAGCCATTGAAGAATTTGCATGTGAAACCTGGCAAGGGGAGCCAAGGTGATGTTGGCCACCATAGATTCTAGAAGCTAAAGTACTGACCTTGCAGTCACTGTTCTGTTGTGAAAAATCTGGCTAACTAGTGCTCTTATTTTTTGAAGAATTTCTTAGGGTAGAGATGCGATACAGATGCTTGTGTCCCAACACTGCTCTTATGAACTCAATGCTGTGTTAGCTCTAGATGGATTTTTCATAGTTTACAGGAAGTTTGAAGGTTGTAATCCTTTGTTTGTAGCAGTAGATGCATGGAGGTTGCAGCGATGAGCCAGTCATCTAAGTATGGAAATACCCAGAAACCTTGCAGTCTGAAGTTCACTGCGACCCTGCCATGCACTTGGTGAACACCCTAGGGGCTGTGGTGAGACCAAAGGGCATGGCTCTAAACTGATGACTGGCTCCCAGCTGGAAGTGCAGAAATCTTCTGGAGCATTTGTCTATTTTTATGTGCTAATACGCATCCTGAAGATCTACTGAGCACATCCAATCATCTTTCCCTAAGAACGGGAGAATAGACTGAACCATGACTATCCAAAATTTGGTACTTTGAACTGACTTGTTCAAGGCACTTCTTCTTTCGGCTTTTCCCAGTTAGGGGTCACCACAGCAGATCACCTGTCCACTCATGATTGGCAGTGGAGTTTTAAGGTGTCGAGTTGCCAGCCCGGCACCCAACCTTCCACAGAAGGCACACACATGCACACACTCACGCCTAGGGCCAATTTAGAGTGTCCAATCCACCTGCTGCAGCATGTCTTTGGGATGTGGGAGGAAACCGGAGTATCCGGAGGAAACCCACGTGACCACAGGGAAGACATGCAGACATAAGGCACCCCAGCCAAGGATCGAACCAGAGAACCTCTTGCTGTGAGGCGGTAACGTTAACCGCTGCACCATTCCACTCCCTCGTTTTCTTTGGCAATAAAAAGAATCATGAGTAAACTCCGGATCCTATCTGATCTGGTGGGACTGCTGGGATGGCTCTTTTGTCGAGCAGGTTTTAAATTTCTAGTACTGCCACATCCCTGTGACTGGGTGGAACAGCTGGGATTTTCTTCGGTTGTTTGGGTTGGTTGGAGAAGGGAATATGGTAACCTCTGTTTATGATCCTCTGCATCCAGTTGTCCGTTAAGGATAGCCAGGCAGGTAGGTGCAGGGATAGTCATACCCCAATGGCCTCCAGAAGACGGCAATTGGGCCTCCATTCAGGAGCACTGATGGGCATTTCCAGGGAAAAAGTTCCTGGAACCATGATTTTGTGGGCCACCTCTGCCTCCAGCACAGCGTCTTCCATTATAACACCCCCCCTTACCTGGGAGGAGTCATTGCCATGCAATCCTGGAAAGGCCCTTGGGACTTTTTGAACCATAGCCTTCCACTCCTCTAGTTCATAGAGTAGGGCCGTTGGGGAGTGGAAAAACATACGCCCATGGTAGAAAGTCTCTTTCTATCTTTCTCGCATCTATCAAGGGTCTCTAACTTTGGGTCCAAAAAGGGATGTTCTGTCAAAAGGAGTATTGACAAAAGATGACAAATGGTTCCACAAAGTCACATAAGCGCATCCAGGTGAGTCTTATAGCTACGCTGGAACCTTCTACCCTAGTCATCCCTTCAGCTGCATGTGTGGCGAGCCTTGTGGACGAACAATGAATTAAGGGTCACCAGCTGGGCAGCCACTTCAGCCTGAACCCCCTCAGCTATGGTTCCTGTTAGAGTATCTGATAGTTCCTTTATTAGATCTCTTTGAAGCCTGGTGAAATGTGCCATGAAATTCAAGGACCCAAGCGCAAAGGTCTATGAAGCACATATTTGCTTCCTAAATCTATCCATCATCCTAGACTCCTTATTTGGGGGATGGATAGTAGGACTTTCATCAGCAAGTTCCTTTCTGGTGGCTGCTAGAACCACCATGGCATTCACTGGCACCCCTTTAGCCCAATGCTGTTGATCCGTGGGAGCTGACAATATATGGTCTGGTCTCTTAGGGATTGGCTTGGAGTCGGGAATCTTCCAGGCCCACTGAACAATCAGTTTAATCAAATCGTCAGTGGGTGGTGAAATCCAGGTATTAGATGGTCGGGCACAGAAAGCCTCTAGGTATACTGAATCCTCTGAAGAAGGTTGCTGAGAAGTCCAGCCACCCCCTCTGTTTAAGGATCTCTAGAATGTCACGAAAGGAAACATCTTCTAGGGGGGTAACCCTAGGGAACTTTCCCCTTCATCAAAGTCAGTATCTTCTGTGAAGGACTCTTCAGGGGAGTCCAAGTGCTTCCTCTTGCACTTTCTCTTCCAGGGGACCTCCTCAGTGGGAATGGCCGGGGATGTGTCTGAAGAGGACATATCTACTACGGTTGGATCCTGAGGTTTCTGTACCTGCTGTTCCAAGTCAGAGGCTGGTGACATCTCTGGTTGAGGGGAAGGAGCAGGGTGTTATTTTGATGAAAGAACTCAACAGATGGCCCAAAAAGCAGGTCCCCCCCATAGAGAAATGGGAGCCTGGAATCAAAATGGACTCCTTCAAAATCATGGTCCCATCCCACACTGAGGCAACCACCCCTGAGCCCGAAGCCAGAGTTGAACTTGCATGTGCTGAAGCCCCGAGAAGCATGGACAGATCTGATTTAAAAAAAAAAAAAAAAAAAAAAAAGGAATCTGTCAAATCACGCTCCCCGGAACCGAAAATGAAGTTCCAACCTGAGAGGTCTCCAGTTCCAACACAACCAAAGAACACACAGTAGTTATCCTCATTGGTGCCAATACAGTAGACACCGGGACTGTTGGAACTGGGAACTCCTAAGGCTCAGACGAAATCAGAATAGGAACAAGAGTTGGGTGGGAGACATGTAAGGTTCTGGAGCCAGATGTGCTAGGAACCAAGGAAGTGGCTAATCCTCTCGCTGCCAGGAGCTGGTCCACTAGCCTCAGAACATCGGATTCTATGAGGCTCTTGGTGGAGCGGACCAAATAGACCAACGGGGACTGGAGTCTATTCAAAAAAAGGACTTAGCGGTCGGTCCACAGAGGGATCAATTCTTGGGGAGTATCTAGTGCTTGGTAAATCATTGACAGAAAAATTCTTGGGGAGTATCTAGTGCCTGGTAAATTACTGACAGAAAACTCCTTCAGTTTCAACATCAGTGGAATGGAGGGTGGTGAAATGGTCTGAGCTGAGGAAGAGGTGGGTGCTGTAGTTGATGCAGAAGTCAGCACCAACAACACTGATGAAGTCAACTGCTCTCCAAATAGTTCCACGGAAACTGTGGGAACCATGGAAGACCGCCCCTTTTAACAGGTTGTTCTGACAAAAGTGTAGGAACTGAGCGGCTTCTCTTTTTTGAACTCTCATGCTTACAGGAAGAAGGGGAACTTCTATTAGTTTTAGATGTTACAGATATATTCTCAAAGCTGGATTTTATTAGGCCTTTGAGAATTAACTTGTTCTTTCTGTCTACAAGGGCCCGGTGGCTAAAGCCACGACAGATGGAACAGTCCTCCAAAAGATGCACCTGGCCCAAGCAGTACACAAAGCAAGTCATGACCATCAGAACTTGGCAGTTTGCAATCGCATTTCTGGCATCTCTTGAAGCCAGAAGTGCCTTTAGACTTTTCAACCAACCAAGACACAGTCTCTCACTCACTTGTTCACACACACACACACACACACACACACACACACACACACACACACACGAGAAGATAGTATTTTCAGGGGGTCTTTTTGTTTCATTTTGAATGGGCATACTAATAATGGTAGCAGAGACTTTCTGTAATGGTAAAGGAAAGGGAAAGGGAAGGGTACAAGCAATGGTATGGAAGACTACCAAATCCGTAAGAGGAAAGGAGGGAGGCTAATCCGTAAGAGGAAAGGAGGGAGGCTAATCCGTAAGAGGAAAGGAGGGAGGCTAATCCGTAAGAGGAAAGGAGGGAGGCTAATCCGTAAGAGGAAAGGAGGGAGGCTAATCCGTAAGAGGAAAGGAGGGAGGCTACCAATGACTGTATACCAAGGGAGAAAACACACCAATTAAGTTAAGAAAGAGGAGCTGGGTAAGTAACAAAGGGCTAGAGAAAAAATTATAAAGAAATGAGTACAAAAAATGGTAAAAAAAACTTATAAATGTAAGAAACTGGTAGTTCAAGAGCTGACTGGAGAGAAACATGTCTGGCACTTCAAGCGGCAAATTAGAGTGGAGGTAATCTTGAGAGGAACATTATCGGTAGTGCTAAGCTCGAAAGATTTTGCAAGACGCAAGCTGGAATAATGGCAGAGTCGGTTCCAAGATATGGAACCGAACCCACAGTCAAGGAGTAAGTAAAAACTAACATCAGATCACTGGTTAATGATTTAGGATGTTTTTGTCTACTTTTAAACTTGAAAGTATGGTATGAAACACAAAATTATGGAAGAGAAGAGTGTGTTTGATATTGTACCTTTCCATTTTAAAAAGTTAACTTTTAATTCTCTTTATAATCCAACCGTTAAACAATCTGAGACGTCTGTTATGCATAAAATACACTTTGATGGGGAAATTTTATAATAAATTCAAATTTAACAGCATAACTATGGAAAAGAGACAGGTCTTGGTACAACTTAGTAATGATGAAAGTTTAGTTATAAATCAGACAGCTTAAGGAATGTAGGTAAGCGAGACAGCAGAAACAGGAGACAGGAGGAGGTAGAAAAGGCAAAGGTCTTCGGGACATAGGACGTACCCCACAGTTTTTATGACAGCCCAGGTTTGATTAATTGTCAATGCACAACAGCAGCCGAACAAGAAACAGTAAAAACAAGCGGCTGACAATGGCTTCCAGGAAGGTGCTGGTTGTGTCCATCCATTGATGCTCCTGATGGGGAGGTCCAGACGTGCCCTCCATATTCACAGCACCTTGGCAGCTTGGGCCCAGAGGAGGAATGCGTGCACTGCAGTCCAGCACTCTGGGTGCACAAAGACAGGAGTTCATCATCACATGAAGTGTGCTGCACTTTCGGTGAAAAGGTTGTAGGCTACTGGAGTATCCAAATCTCTCATTTTCCTGCAATATTTATCTGAATTATCTGGTTTTCGCCTCTCCCTCCCACGTTATCTGTTGCTGCAGCTAGAAGCCACAATTGGCATAATGGTTTGCCTCCCATGCATAAAGTTTGATCCTGACCCCTGGCCAATGCCTGTACGGAATTTGCGTGTTCTCCCTGTGTCTCTGTGGGGATCCTCTCACCTCTCTAAACATGCTGATCATTTCCTTCTCAAACTCGCCCAAGAATGGAGTTGTGTGTCAACTGTGGTGCACAGTACCCTTTAGACAGAAGAACAAAGATCACAGACTGCACGCAGTGTCAGGCCTAGCCACTCAATGATGTAAAACTTGGTTCTAGGTGATCTGGTCATTTTTGACTAATGTCACCAAAAAATGGGCATGGGTATTTGCCAGTGACAAGTGGGTTGAGGGCTTGGCATAGTCTAACCTACACCAGGTACCCATGACAAGAGTGGGAGGGGTCTATGTGAGTAAAAGTAGCAAGGACTGCACTAAGGAAAATTAAGTCAGGAAAGCAGTAGGCTCAGATGAAGCCACAGAAGATATAATCTAGATGTTGGGTGAATTAGAGTAGAAATGGCTCCTGAGGGTACTAAGAGCAGTGTGGAGAGAAAGGAGGATCCCGGATGACTGGAGAATAATCAATCATACTAGTTCCAGTGTACAAGAACAAAGGGGACATCCACAACTGTAGGCTGTAGAGGTATCAAATGCCTGTCACACTACAAGAAAGCTCTTGAGAGGGTGATGGATAATTACACAGATTGGCAGAAATTAAGATAGCAGACAAGCAGTTTAGGATCCAGCACAACTGACCCAATGTTTGTGGTAAGATGGGCAGACAGTTCAGAAGAAGCTAGAAATGAGAAAAAGAGTCCAACTGAGCATTCCTAGACTTGGAGAATGCATATGACAAGGTCTCAAAAAAGCAGATTTGGGCAGTCTTGCAATGCTTCGAAGTCCCAGAAAAATCTGTAGAATTAGCGCAGACTATGTACAAGGACCCACCAACTCAAGTATGAAGAATGTTCAGACTTGTGGAGAATTTTCCAGTGGGAGTGGGTGAGCATCGGGTTTCAGCTCCAAGCCCACTGCTGTTCACACTAATGATGGACTACATTAGCAAACAAGTCCGCGGAGACAAAACAACAAAGTTGCTGTAGGCAGACAATGTGACATTACAGGTAGATTCTGAGCAAGAACTTCAGTAAAGGATAAAGGAATGGAGTGCAAAACTGAAGGCATCGAGATGAAAGAGTAAGGAACAGCTGTAATCGCAACAAATGGAAAAATTAGATGAAGACCAGGACTGAAATAGAAGAGAAAATAGTATAACAGGTTAACAGCTTCACATATCTGGGAGAGGTGGTTTAGGAATAGGGAAGCCTAAATAAGGAGGTCAAAGCTAGAATCAGAGGGCCTCCTGCTAACTGGCACAGTGTGTCAGGGGTAGCGTATGACAGAAGAATGCCAAAGAAGTTAAAAAGTACTGTATGCTATAAAAACTAGAGCAGCAAAGGCAGAGCAGCCAAGGAAGCTAGACATGAAGGAGATGAAGTGTTAGAGATGGGTTGCAGAATACACACAGTGGGACACAGCATAAGCCCAAGTAGCTTCCACTACATAGAAGGTCAAAGAGTAGAAATTATGTGGTTTGGGCACATGTGAAGGAAGACCAGCTGGTTGAGATTTAGGACGGGCAAGAGGAAATAAGGGCATCCAGCAAAGAGATGGATGGACTATGTGAGAGAAGTCCTGCAAAAGTCGGGCATGACTGCCAAAAAAGGTAACAGAGTGGCACTGAACAGAGAGAGATGGCAACAGCTGATGATGATGTCTGACGAGAAAGGCAGCCAAGAAAGAAATGATTGCAATTAAGCCATGGTGAAATGACAGGCCAAACAGTGATGACAAGGGATAAAGGGGAGGCAAACTAAAGCTAGCAGTGCAAGAAGCAGCATCAAAAGAATAGCAGAAGGGAGGGAGAGGAAGCTAGTATACATTATGGTGACAGATCAATACAGGTATTAATATAAGGAAGAGGAGAGAAGAGAATAAAAGAAAGAATGAGAAGTGGGGATCGAGGGAAGAAGCTATTAAGTGTCAACAACAGTGGGGAGGGGCTGGAACAAAGAGGAGTAAAGGAACAAAAACGGGATCAGGTAAAACATAGGAACGAAGGCAACCGCAATGGACAAGGAGGAGAATGGAGGGTAGTCCAATTGTAGAGGGAAAGGTTGGAGGTTACAAATACAGTGACATGGGATAGGAACTGAAAGACAGAACAGCAGTGCAGATTTCAAGAAGAAAGTTTTGGTGACTGGAGACTATCACCAAAAAAATTAAGGAGTCATTAAGGAGACTGGAGAGATCAAGTTAAAGTGAAACCACTGCCCAGAATTAGACATGGCAAGAAACTAGAGGATTTAATCAAAGTATTCACCAAAACGAAGGATGGTGCTTATTATGGTGTACAGAAGCATTGGTGACTTAGAACAGACAACTAAGATAGCAGCCAACAAGGCCAAGGAGGTGCAGATAGATGTCAGAATGGGAGGGGAGTGGAGGAAGCATTCATGAAAGTGTTCCCAGGGGTAGCAGCCAGGACACAAAGGACTAGACAGGATTAGTGAGTATAATGATTGGCTGTGGCACGTGGAAATCTTTCCATGATAGGATGTGGGAAGGCATAGCACACACACAACAAATACCACATCATGGATAGGATGTTCCACCTCAGTCAAGAACAGACAGCACTGCTTAAAACCGAGATGGAAAGGTTAAACTGCACCTCCCCCCACCGCGCACACACACTTTTTTAAATAATAACTTTATTGCTCTTGCAACAAATTTATTACAACATTCTCCCTGTTAGAACAGTGCTCTTACATCCCAAATTATTATACATCTACAATTATCCTCCCCTCAGTTTCCTTCAGCAATCAATTATCATGCATTTTTCCTACAGTCTTATTTCTTTTTGGATAAAATGAAAGTTGGATAACTGTGAAATCACCTTTAATCAAGAACCAATTTACCCGTCATCTTATTAAATCAAATATTCAATGTAAAAACATTTAAAACCAATGCAAGCTATTCAATCCTTGGTCAAAGCACCCTTATGTCACCCCTACCATACTACTGATCTAACAGAAAACTATTATTCCCACCTCTTATGTGCAAAAGTTCAGACCTGCTCTCCAAAATAATCTCAATCAGCAAACAGGTAAAGCTTTACCTACAATACTGACCAGGGACAATACAGGTTATAACACACTGTTTTCTCTCCAAGCTGTCCTCCCTTTTTTATTTCTCTCTCTTCCATCTTGTATCATACCCACTACCAACCCTTCCATTTATTCATCTTGTATTTACCTTAACGGTGTTGGCAGTGCCATGATACTTTCATTCTGCTACTTTCATTTTCATTCTGTTACTTTCATTACTCTTCTGTCCCATTACTTCAGCCATACAAACCTATCATTCTTTCCTTTCTCGGTCCACATAGTTTGCACAAATATCCTCTTTCAGCTTACTCATGCCATTGTTAGTCCACATGCATATCCATATCCCATGAGTACCCTGACATGAAAGGAGCCATGCACCTTCGCCAAGCAACTATTAATTATGTCTGACCAGTGCCACTTTATCAATATGCACTCCTAAGCACAACCAGCACTCTCAATACTGCATCTTCTCTTAACTCTTGTATCCATTCAGCAAGTTATATATGTCATATTGTCACACAATTTATTTTTTGTTATTTTCCCTTCCCATTTTAGATGCACCATAATCATTTACTGCTTTTCATCAACATTAATGACATATCTATTGTATTCTAGATTTATATTCTTTTACAAAAGCCTAACACCTAACCCAAGGATAGTCCTTGTTACAGCCAGGTTTAATTTTATTCTTCAAAACTGTATTTAGCAAGATTTCACACACAAATACATAGGTTCATAGGTAGGTACTAGGCTATCGGCCCAAGGGCCTACGTAAGCCTAGCCAGAAAAGTTCCATGGTTTACGCCACCCAAGAAAGTTATTTTCATGTGCGACTGTTGAGCACAGACTCAGAAGTGATCCCCGAGGTGTATTTCCTATTTCCCATCCACTCATGATTTTTTGTGAAGAGTGCTAATGAAGAACTTTGCTTGACATAGATGGGTAGCTTGTTCCAGAGTATAGGAAGTCTCTGGGACAGGAATCTATCCCTCCAGCGTGTCCTGTTTATTGTGGTGACAAGGTTTAGGTCCCTAGAGCATGTAGCTCGGAGGGACTGGGATTTCTTTAGGTGTAGCATGTCCAACAGCTCTGGGTCTGACATAGCTTTATATGTTAGGCAGAGATCACCTCGGAGTAGGTGATATGCTACGGAGTAAAGCTGGAGTTTTTTGAGGCAGTCAGTGTAGGGCATTTGAGGCCAGTAAGTCTTTGTGAGGTACTTTTGTGGCCTTTCCAGCTGCTGCAGATGTCTTGTGAGGTACATTCCAAAAGGGGCGTTGTACTCTACAATGGGTCTAATGAGTGACGAGTAAAGGAGAACAATGACCTCTTTTTTCCTGGATGAGAACCCTTTTATGATGAGGTGTGCCACGTAGAAGGACTTCCTGACTACTGTGGCTATGTGACTATCAAAGGAAAGACTACTGTCCACCTGGGTCCCAAGGTCTCATCACGCATTCGGTGTTAAGTAGATTGCTGCCTATGTGGTAGTTCATGGGTACAGAGTTTTTACCAAAGGGGATGACACTGCACTTTTTGGCACTGAGCTTGAGACTATAGCTCTGACACCAGCTATCTGTCTCAGTGAGGACCTTCTGTAGAATGTCCACATCATTTGGGGACTTGACTGTGGCTCCTAGTTTGTCATCTGCGAACTTCATTAGCCAGAGGCCTATTGTGTTAGCCTGTACTTCAGAGAAGTAGATACCAAACAGGAGAGGTCCCAGGACAGAACCCTGTGGTACTCCACTTGTCACTGCTTTGACGTCAGATTTGGAGTCTGCAACTTTTACAGTGTGGGTTCGGTCAGTGAGCCATTTGGCAACCCACCTTGTGACGTAGGGATTTATACCTAGTTTAGTGAGTTTAGCTATAATTCCAGAATGGGGGATGGTGTTGAAAGCCTTGTCGATAGGCTGCGTGAACCACCTTAGCCTCATCCACGGCTTTGGTGACTGCCTCAAAGAAGTCAATCAGATACAGGAGGCATGATCTGCCTTTCACAAATCCGAACTGGGTGGGGTATAAATATACTCAGATGTGAAAAAAATGTAAAATCAGTATGCAAACAGATTTATTCAACTAATCATTAATAAACAGGTTTCACCCAACACACACTAGACATACCTACCCTCAACACTCATTTTTATCATCAATACAAGGGCATACTTAGTAGAAACTCTTTCAAGTATAAACAAACACTTATTGTGCATATAATTACAGTGCACAGTTCTCAACTTCTTGGCTCAAAAGTTCCGGCAAAGCCAAAGAAATAAACGGGGTAAAGGCCCTAAATCGAGGACAATTTTAAAATATTACTTTAATTCAATTAATAGAACTGGCTTTGCATCAAAATGCACTTTTCTGAACAATAAGAAGTATTAAAAACTGTAATATCTGGCATTAGTGACTGACTATAATAATCCTCAGTGATTCACCAGAAAAAAAAAACTAAGGGCTGGGGAGAAAATATCAGGCAAAATCATGTTCACTCTGCAAAATCAGGGACAATTGAGAGCTATGTTACATTCAAAGACAAGAGAATTTAAATGTCACCATTTCCAGGGGGTAATCTTTCTGAGTATTCTTTAATTATGCAATCATTTCACTCTAAGCAATTCAAGCGTATTCCAGACTGAACATACAAACTAATTACCATATGAAGGCATCCTCTTAAAGGCATTGCTTAACTTCAAATGCTTTCTAATCAAAATTAATTTCATCATGTACTGTTAGACATGACTTTTATATAATGCAAAAGAAAAAAATCTACATTTCATTTCCATAGTGATCTTTCTCAGTTATTTAACCATTTAAATAAAAGACTAATTTCAAGATGAGCATACAGACTAATCATATATGAAAGGACCATCTGAAAGGTATTGGTTAACTTCAACAAGTGTTTCCTAGACAAATACAATGGTTAATTTCACCATGCGTTAAACAGTTCTAGTTTTATATATTTTCCAAAATTATCCTTTTGAATAATCTTTCTTGGTTGTTTAGCCTTCATATTCTAAAATAATTACACGCTTAAAATGCACGTTAACTGCCATATAATGAGACCCTCTTCTTAAAGGCATTGCGTAAGTTCAAGTGCTTCTTATAAAAGAAGCAAACAAAAAAAACAGACCATTTTACCACGTGCTATTAAATTCTGGTTTTACATTCATTTTCAAGCATTAAACATTACCATTTTTATTTACATATACATTGATTCTGCCTACTTTTAAGCTCATCATCAGTACATCATAGTTCACAAACTTTGCAAGACATGGTAATACATCTTCAAACTTTGCAGATACTGGCAAATCAATACACTTAAATTGTATGACAAACTGTCAGCTTCAGTTTCATGTGTGCTTCATTAAGTAAGACACAGCATTTATATTACTTTGCATACATATGTAATTTCCTGCGTGTCAAATAACTATTAATGTTCATACAGAAAAAAAGAAAAATGTTTAGTATGCATTTGAAATTTGCAGGAATCCCCAAACCATTAGATTCAAAGTGTTCTTGCTTTCATTAACTCTAGCAGGTCATTCTTCAATGGATTTTTACCCAGTCCTCCTTTATGGATCTTTCAGTCATGTTCCACTGCTTAATTCACATGGCTCCTTCCAACCTGTCCAATCATCTTGACCCAAAGTATGTTCACATGAACCACATATTCAGAAGAATTTGATTTTTCCCCCATTAATCCTCACCCTCTATAGATTTATCCACAGTCTCTATTTAATGCTCCATACATATTTTA
Source organism: Protopterus annectens (assembly GCF_019279795.1). Taxonomy (NCBI): domain Eukaryota; kingdom Metazoa; phylum Chordata; order Ceratodontiformes; family Protopteridae; genus Protopterus; species Protopterus annectens. Next base: position 725,167,059 of record NC_056737.1, read on the forward strand.
AATCAAAAGTATGGGCCCTTTTTAAAACTTGATGAATGGGTTACTCCATATCAGCAAAATTAAGGAATTTTACCATTTTGTTAAACTTTCAATACCGACAGAAAACATTAACATATTTTTTTCCTTTTGCGCACTCAGATCACATCCATAAGCATATCACAGGTTGCAATGTCACTTCAAAACAGTCATACTCTACAAACACTGACCAACTTGCAACAGCCAATAAACACCCCATTTGTCACAGTCTCCACAATACTTGCACTTTTTCATAACATAGTACATTAAAAGGCACTACAATCTACATAGGTTATCCATACTTGGCTCAGTGTCTGGCAGCTCCATTCTCTTGGCCAGTACAATGCCTAATGATTCATTTGTAAACTTATTTAGGCTGACAACTTCCTTTTCGCATTGTCCAGCATAGCCATTTTTTTTTATTTCTCTCTAAAACACCATAGATGCTCAGGTTTGTCCTTCTCATTTTGTCCTCTTTAGCAATTAAATTCTGTTCCATTTGGTCAGTGCATAACTGTAACCCTGAACTTTTCTCAAATCTCAATCAGCTGCTGTTATATAAGCCCCATAACTTCCTGCAGGTTTTCAACCTCATTGCTTCAAAAGAAACAATTGAAATATGCACCAGTCTTGTTAAGGTCCATAATTCAACTTTAATTGCTTCTAAAAAGAAGGCACACGTATCCGAAAAAGGATCAAGGAGTGAAAATGATAAACTGCAGTATCTTAACGCAGGTTTTATTAATATGAAATAAATCCACAGCGTTTTCGCTACTAAAAAGCTAACCTCCTTAATATCTAGACTCAGTACTTGTTTAGGCTGTTTCAGAAAAGGGAACAGAACCTCACAGCTACTCATTTCTGTCCTGTTTTCCACCTCATCTCCCTCATACCTCTCTTCATCATTATTCAAAGGAGGACACCTTCACTCCTCTTCAGACCAAGAATCATATTAAATTTCATTACTTCAATCTGATTTTCATATAGATTTACACGTTAACCTTTCTTTTGTCTAGCAGTTTGTTCACACAGATACAAGACCACGTGCAGCTAGATACTGACCTTACAGCAGTCCTGGGTTTGATTCCCACAGCCTCCATTTACATACTGTGCCCAACAGACTTACCTGGTTAACATTTGCTTTTTAACAGTACAGAGCAACTCAAGAATCTGTCCTTCTATAAAAAGTGAGAAAAGGATTTATAGAAACAGGAGAGGTGTAGATACCAATACAATAAACATACAAAAATCATGCACATAGTACAGAATTAAACAAGTGACTTGGACATGACTGTACTACAATACAAGACATTTCCCAAAAGATGAATTAAGTATCTGAAAGCAAAGATAAGTAAACAGTTGTGGAAGCAAATATAAGTAAACAGTTGTGGGAATGGTTCAGGAATGGAGTACTCAAGGTTATGGAGAAGGGCTTGAGAAAAAAGGGAAATTTTAAAAAGACGAGGCTAATGATGCTGTTTTGGAATATCAGATTAGTAATTACAGGAAACATAGGGGAATTAGGGTGAAAGAAAGTAGGGAGATAAAATAGTGCAAGGAGGAAAACTAAATTAATCACAGTAAGACAGCAAAAACATATCACAAAGTAAGCTTGCAGAAGGGAACAAAAGTGGAAATTACTTTTTTTATATGCACCAGAAAGGAAAAGAAAAACTCTGCCAAAGAAAGAAAAAAAAATGGGAAAGAGAAAGCACAGAAGATAAGGAAAACAGAAGTAGTTAATGAATATCTCACAGGGGACAGGTTAAAAGAGGGCAAAAATGAATATATACAGGAGGGAAAAGGAGAAACTGGAGAAAGAAATGCATGCTATAAGAATGAACGGGCACAGGGACGAAATAAGTTACATCTCACTATCTTTAGGAATCCGACCAGTGTTCCGGATAAAAACTTTTAACAAATCACTGGCTAGTGAAGAAGGCAAGCTTAATACTCTTGGAACAGGAGTGAAGGACAGTAGGAAAACATGCAAGGACCTTTTTTTATCGTTAACTAGGTAAGATCACTACGCATGAGAGACTAATCAGTGGCAATCCAGGAGCACTGTCTAGTTAAGTAACTTGCTCAGAGGCAAATGGTGAATGAAAGAATCAAATTCAGGACTCCATACTAAAGCTCAACAGCAGCGGAGAGCCTTAGTCCCCTGCACTAAACAGACACACACAAGGCTGGTTAGCCCACCAACATTGGTAGAGAAAGTCAGTGAAAGAATGTTAAGAAAAAGGCTACATGTGTTTCTATAGGACAATCTGCAGGACACATGAAAATGGCTTCATGGTCAGAAGAAGCCGGCAGGTGAAACATCAATTTTATGACAAAGGAGTACTGTTGATGTTGTCTATCTAGACTTCACCAAGACATGTGACTCGGGTCTGTAAAGTGGTTATAAGGAAATTTTAAGAGCTGGGGAAGAACAGGAACTGGACTGAGCCATGTATGAAGGATAGGACATAGAAGACTGTCCACAGAAAGTGACGGTCAGGAATAATGGAAACGATAACTGGAGTACTAGAGCAGTCAGTTCTCAATTTTGCATGGTTTTCAATTTAGATACAGCCAAGGGCTTGAAGAACAAAATTATTCTCCTCACTGTTGAGGAAAAGACTGGTGCACTAGGAGTACAAGCAAACACTTTTTTTCTTTCACAAGGCTAACCATAATACCACTTCCGCCACCACACTTCTCTTTCCTACAAGTCCCTTCCCTGATGGACCCCCAGTGTTCCCTATACCTGGAGGTCTCCCCTCTGGGAGAAGTCCTGCACAGAGGCTGTCCAGGCAACTCATGCAGGCTCCAATAAGCTAAGTACCTGCCAGGCAAGTGGTAAGATGGGGTGGCAGAAAAGCCCTACAGTGGGGATTTTCTGTTGGCTTAACTCCCTGTCCTTACATGCTGACACACTACATGTTGGCTGGGCAATGACAGGGTCATGTTATGCACATGTCCAATTTCCAACCTTAGGGTAGGACCTGTCATATGCTGTTTCCACACCCCCCCCCAGCCTGGCATCATATCCTTGGGTTTCAGCCTTTACCAGAGCCCACTGTATGATGTCCAGCATGTCCACCCCCTCCAAGACAAGCACACTTATCCTCCTCATTACTCTATCAGTTGCCTGAGCTGCCAACTAAACTCAGGTTACCTGGGCTGCAGCAGGGTTTTATCCCTCTATGCCACTGAAAAAAAAAAAAAAAAAGTTATGTACTCACCATAACATTCCATCGGAGTTGCTGCTTTTCATTTGTCTTCAACCTATGAGAATATGGATCCAGGAAGGATCTGACTCTGCCGCATTTTCCAGCATTGGATCTGAGCTCCAAGTTCCTCCCCTATCCATAATGTCCTTGTCTCCCTCTTCCCCTCAGATCAAGTTTGCTGCCAACCTTTGCACCCCAACCTAAGCAAAGGCCTCACACCTCGGCAGAAGTACCCAGAAGACACTACAGGAAAGACAAAGGTTTGCCAAAGTAAGGGCTAGGGCTATGTCTCTTCCGTCCAGTCTACCATACAGCCCACATAAGGCAGGGGGAAAGGAGGGAGGGACAGTTGAGGGCTATGTCTCTTCCGTCCAGTCTACCACACAGCCCACATAAGGAAGGGGGAAAGGAGGGAGGGACAGTTGAAGACAAATGAAAAACAACAACTCAGATGAAAAGATATGGTGAGCACATAAAACTTTATCTGAAGTTGTTTTCATTTGCTCTTCAACCTGTGGGACTGAGTCCCCAGCTACCAAAAAACTCCAGGATGGCTTCATGGAAGGATATTCCAGAGCATGGAGGAGCCAAAGGATGCCCTGCCTCTGGACAGGAGATCTAGTGTACAGTGCGAGATAAGCATGTGCGAAGATGCCCAGGTAGCTGCCAAGCAAATGTCATCCAAAGAGACTCTACACCAAAAGGCTGCTGAAGTAGCTATAGACCTAGTAGAATGTGCCTTGATCCGACCTGGTGGAGATCATCCTTTGGCATATGCCAGAGCTATGCACGGACAGATCCAACGAGCAATGGTCACCTTTAACATGGGTACCCCTAAGAAGGGCTTAGAGTAGGAAAGAAAAAGTTGAGCAGACTTAAGAAAGGACTTGCAAATAAAAATGCAATTGCCTATGAACATCCAGCAAGGGCAATGTATGCCCTCCCTTATTCTGGAAATTCAGAAAGAAAACAAGGAGATTGATAACCTGATTAATGTTAGATTCCTAAGCCACCCTTGGAAGGAAAGAAGGGTTAGTGCATAAGGACACCCTGTTTTTATGGAACATATAGGGGGGCTTAACAGATAAGGCTTGAAACTGCCATTACTTCAGCTAAAAACGTGGTGGAATCTAGAAGGCTGTCTTCCAAGATAAAAACTGCAGATTCACTGTAGCTGCAGGTTCAAAAGGGGAAGAAACCAAGGCTTGAAGGACAACAGTAAGATCCCAAGGCAGTGTTGGGTCCTTAACTGGTGGCCGAAGTAAAAAGGCACCTTTCAAAAAGGGATTATTAAGTTTTGAAGAAGCTAGGGAAGCTGAATTTTCTCCTATATGGAAGTTAGAGATAGCTGCCAGCTGAACCTTAACCATAGAAAAGCTAGCACCCTGTTGAAAAATATCTGCCAGAAACTCCAAGATGGCAGGAACTGGAGCAGTGAAAGGGTCCAAGTCACGTTGAGATGCCCAAATCGAAAAACGTTTCCACTTACTAGAATAAACATTTCTAGTGGACAATTTATGAGCCGCTACCAGAATCTTTTTAACTGGAGAAGACAGGCTGGGAGTCCTAATTATCATTGGAACTGGAGCAGCCAAGCTGTAAGCTTCAGACTGACCAGATCTGGGTGCGGCATCCCTAAGGGATGTGAGATCAGATCCGGAACCGGATTGAACGTCCAAGGAGAACACACTACATGAGACCACAGAGAGGGGAACCATACTTGGTGAGGCCAGAAGGGGGTAATGAAGATGACTGAGCTCCCCAACCGTCCAGCTTCCTGAATGAACTTTGGAATCGGGGGAAGTGGGGGATAAGCATACAGAAAATCGGAGGGCCAAACATGAACCAGAGCATCTCTCTGGGGGACTCCCCTGGTTGAGGGGTTCAGAGCGAAATATCCGCTGCACTTAGAGTTGGTAGGAGAGGTGAAGAGATCGCAGCAAGGCTGTCACCACTTTAGAAAGATCTGTTCTGCTGCTGAAGGATTCAGAGACCACTCGTAAGGCATCACGATAGACCTACTGAGCCTGTCCCCGAAATGTGTGTTGCCACCAGAAAACTGCCAGTGGAGATCGCCCACTCCCAGAATCGCATGGCTTCGTGGCAAAGGGGATAAGACCTGGTGCCCCCTGTTTGTTGATGTATCAGACTACATACAGGCTGTCTGTCTGGATGGCAGTCGTCCCTAGGGGAAGAGGAGCATGAAGAGCTTGCAATGCTAACAGCACCGCCCTCATCTCTAGGACGCTGATATCCAGCTGGGTCTCCAGGGAGGACCACGTGCCTCGGACTGTCCTTCCCAAACAATGCCCCCCTACCAGAGTAGGGAGACATCCATGACCATCAGAGTAAGAAGGATAAATGGGCGACCCAGAAGATGCGAGGATCGAAGCCACCAAAGAAGTGAATCCCTGCAGGCTCGAGACACTAACAGGACGGGCTAATGGTAGATCCAGTTAGGACAGTCCACTGGAGAACCCTCATGTGCAGCCAAGCCATGGGAATGAGAGTAATAGTGGCTGCCATGGACCCCAATGCCTGAACAGCCTCCGCCCACTGGGCTTGAAGAATACACAAAACATAAGGTATGAGAGTCTGAAATCTGTCCGGAGTTAAAAAAAAAACCTTGGTATGAATGGCGTCTATCCGAGCTCCAATAAAATCCACAACTTGAACCAAGTCCAGCAGGGACTTGAGATTTATGGTGATGCCCAACTGGTGGGCAGTTTGGAGAAGGAGATCCATGGTTTGGCAAGAGTCAATGCCTGGAGGGAGTGGAAAGAAGCCAAACATCCAGGTAGGGACAGACCTGGAACACTGCAGCCGCAGGTGAGCTAATACCACTGCCATCACTTTGGTGAACACCCTGGAGGCCGTGGTGAGACCAAAGGGTAGTGCTCTGTGACTGGCTCCCAGCTGGAAGAGGAGGAACCTCCGAGAGCGCCTGTCCATTTTGATGTGATGGAAAACATCCTGGAGGTCCTCCAAGCACATCCAGTCATTTTCCTACAGGAAGGGCAGAATAGACTGGAGTATGACCATCCAGAAGTTTGTCTTGGCAACTGACAGGTTCAGGGTTGAAAGATCCAGGACGGCTACCCTGTCTTCTTTGGCACTAAAAAGAACCTGAAACAGATGCCTAATCCGGACTGGTCTGGGTGGAATGGGCTGGATGACTAACATTTCAAGCAGCTTGGAAATTTCCTCTGCTGTTTCCTCCTTTTGCTCAGGTGGGACATCCGGGAGGTGTTTGGATGGAAGTGGTGTTTGAGTGAAGGGGATTGAATATCCTCTGGATATGATTTGCAAGACCCAACGATCATCTAAGATAGACTCCCAGGCTGTTGGATGTAGTGACAGGCATCTCCCGACTACCTCCAGAGAGAGCTGTCGGGCAACCCTTCAGGGCTGCTGTGTGAGCCTGTCCAGGAAAGAATGCCAAGACCCCTGGCTCATCGCATCCCCTCTGCCACGAGGGTGGCATCTGTCAAATCCCCCTCTGCCTCTGGGGGAGGGTGATTCCTGAGCATCTTGGGAATAAACCTGAGACTTCCGGAACCACATCTTCATCCCTGGCTGAATCCTGGAAAAGGATCGTTGAGGGGTTGAGAAGCGGATTCCAATGGCAGTCAAGGTCTTCCCGTCGTTCTTGCTCTGGACCAACATGTCCCGTACTGTCTTCCCAAAGAGAGTTGAACCATCATACAGGGCATTATTAAAAGATGGCTTGAAGGGCTCCAAAAAGGCACAAATGATGGCAACACCTGCACTGGCCGCTCTAGCTGCGCCTTCGGTAGCATGGGATAGGAGCCACAGAGATGTTGGAAATGGAAGTGAGGCTGGCCATATTGGAGGAAAAAACCTTCTCCTATGCCATGGACCCTGGGGCAGACTCTGACTTCCTTGACCAGGTCTCTCTGAAGTCTGATCACGTGCCATGTAATGTAGTTCAGTGCACACACACAGCGAACGTGGCTGAAGAGTAAACCCACTTCTCGAAATGATCCATGGCCAGAGACTCTCGGTCCAAAGATGGACCATCGAACTCTCCTGAACTAGCTCTTTCTTGGTGACTGATCACCACCACCATGGCATTTAACCGGGGACCTCTTTGCCCAATGTAATTTGTCTGATGGCGCACTCAAAATCTTATCAGGGCAGTTGGGAATAGGCTCCATCATGTCAGGTTCCTTCCACGCCAAAGATGTAATCAAATCCATGAGTGGATCCGTGGGTGACGGCACCCAGGAGGTAGATGGTCCTGTGCCAAATACCTCCAGGAAAACCGACTTGTCAGGGTTGGGTTTTTGGGGAGACCACCCACCAAGCTGGCAAAGGGTTTCCCATACGTCTCCAAAGGAGACATCATCCAGGGGTGACCGAGGGGAGAGCGAGACAGTCCCTCCCCTTCCTCCAAGTCGGTGTCCTCCGTGAGGGACTCTGAAAGGGAGTCCAAGTGTCTCCTTTTACATGTTTCTGAGAAACCTCATCGGGGAGGGGGTCTTTGGGGAAGACTCTGAAACCTCAGGCAGTTCCTGTAGGGGAACTCTCTGGGGCGAAGAGGCAACATACTGTCCCGGATAGGGCAGGATGGCAGAATCTGGACCAAACAGGGAGCCAGAACAGACTCCAAGGACAACAACGTCAAGGGTCTCAAGGGAGCAGAGAGAACCCTCTCCACCATGTTGAAAGCAGAAGGAGAAAGAATCCAGAAGCTGGGACCAAGACCAAGTCCATAATCCTCCAAGTCAACAGGGGAGCCAGACCAGAGCCTCCAGGCCGAGGCTACTCCTCTGAGCTGGTCAGAGCCAAACCACTCAGGGCAATAGTTGATGTCAAGGTACCATCAAGCGTTGACCCCTTGACGTGGGGCGGGGGGGGGCACAGACCCAAGGACTCCGAAGCCGGGGGCTGGATTGGAGAAGGAGCAATTCGCATAAAGGTGGACTGCAAGCTCCCAGCCCCAGAGGGGGAGGGAGAAGGCAAGACTCCTATCTGAATCTTGGTCCGGATGAATTTCCGCATCATCCTGTCTACCTCTACTTCAGAAAGGTAGTGGGTGGACCGGGTGGAGGAAGCCACAGAAACTGGCCAGGAGAAGTGCCAAAGGGAGGCTGACAAAGGGGAACGGCCCCAGGAAATCTCCAGCTCTGGGGAGAAGCAGGGGGAATGGAGCCGAGGGGGAGCCCAAGCTGGGCAAGACTTAGTTGGAGGCTCAGCCAAGGAAATGCAGTCAGAGGACTACTTCCTGGGCCTATCCCAGGCTCTCTGTTTAAGCTTCTCCCTGTCCCTGGGCCTCTTGGTGGGAGGTTGAGTCCCAGAGGCCAGGGCAGAGGAAGAAGCTGAAGTAGAAGCAGAAGCCTCCATGGGTGGGGAAAGGAGGCCCTTTAGAATGAGCTTATTCCTCCTGTCCATCAATGCACTGGGGTTGACATCCGCGCAGATCGAACAGGAGGCATCCAAATGTGGAAGTCCTAAGCAGACCACACAGACTGTGGACATCAGAAGGGGGAAGCTTATGGCCACACACTGTGCACTTCTGAAACTCTGGCTTTGGGGTATCAGCCATGGAGATGGAAGGACCCCCAAAATACACACAAGCATTCCTAAGGATAGAGAGAGACAGAAAGGAAAGAGACTTTTTTTTTTTTTTTTTTTTTTTTTTTTTTTAAGAATTAGCAGACAGACAGACAGATGCCTGAGCACAAGGGTAGAGATAATAGTAGTAGTGAAGGAGAGCTAATGAAGATTAAGAAAAGTAGAAAATGTCAAAATTTCACTCACTAGAAACTTGGAGCAATGGACCACAATGCTAGCGAAGACATGATATGCAAGCAAATTACGTCATGCCAGGGAGATGTGAAAGGATCACACTTAATACGGTGGAAGGGAGAAAGACACAGGCAGCAGATTTCAAGGGCTAGATACCTCTGAATCTACAAAGTACTTCAAGGACATTACAATATAAAGTGAAAGCTGACTCTTTTGAACAAACTACAAGCTTTAAAAAGGTTACAGTGGCAGCATTTAAATTGTGACACTTATTTGAAATATAAAATTTCACCGAGAGGTTTACAACTATTAAAGATGGATGCCTACATACGGATTAAAATACCCACACTAGTTAAAGCACTGGCATGCACTGAACTTGACATGTTCATTGCAGTACATGCAATTAATGAATGATTTTTTCCAGCCACTACAGATGTCACTTTGTACTGAAATAGAACAATAATATGAATTAGTTGATAAAATTGAACTTGTCCATCATTCTAATTTGTTATATGAAGCTATTGAAAGGGTAAAGACATTTGAAACTAAGCAGATTCAAATCAAGAAAAGAAAATTACAAAGGGAATTTATTGATTTCAAAACTGGACAAATCTTTACATGCTCCAATCGAAAATGGAATTCCTT